>NC_056739.1:1278598087-1278628087 GCF_019279795.1 Protopterus annectens
AGCATGCCCATACACCATTGGGGGGTCTTTCCAAAAGGCAACCAGGTTTGTCCAATTTCAATGTCACGATGGCTGCCTACATTGAACACACTTGTTGCTCTCTCAAAGGGTGTACTGTCTGTGGCGCATCTCGTATCTATTCAGTGTTGTTGTGCTCCGTAGATATTTAGTTGGCCCGTTGACAGCACTGGCGTGTTTGTGTACGTCTACCTTGGGACGGTAATATGCTTTCAGACCGCTCACTCTCTAAACATTCCCTATCGGCATCTTTGCCTTTGCGGATGATGTAACCCACCTAGAAGTATGCCTCTGGGAGTGCTGTGTTCAGTAATCTCGGTAGCGCGTTCTGTAAATGCGTAATGCTGTGGTGTGTTAGAGTAGGTAGGTGTATGTTCAACTCCCGGCCCTTCCAGGTGTGTGTGTGTGTGTGTGTGCATGTGTTTCCAGCTGCCTGGGGACACAGTAATGCTTTTATATGCCTCACAACACATACATTCCCTATCGGCGTCTTTGCCTTTGTGGATGATGTCACCCACCTAGAAGTATGCCTCTGAGAGTGCTGTGTTCAGTAATCTCGGTAGCGCGTTCTGTAAATGCATAATGCTGTAGTGTGTTAGAGTAGGTAGGTGTGTGTTCAACTCCCGGCCCTTCCAAGTGTGTGTGTGTGTGTGTGTGTGTGTGTGTGTGTGTGTGTGTGCATGTGTTTCCAGCTGCCTGGGGACACAGCAATGCTTTTAGATGCCTCACAACACATACATTCCCTATCGGCATCTTTGCCTTTGCAGATGATGTCACCCACCTAGACGTATGCCTCTGAAAGTGCTGTGTTCAGTAATCTTGGTAGCATGTTCTGTAAATGCGTACTGCTGTAGTGTGTTAGAGTAGGTAGGTGTGTGTTCAACTCCCGCCCTTCCAAGTGTGTGTGTGTGTGTGTGTGTGTGTGTGTGTGCGTGTGTTTCCAGCTGCCTGGGGACACAGTAATGCTTTTAGATGCCTCACAACACATACATTCCCTATCGGCGTCTTTGCCTTTGCGGATGATGTCACCCACCTAGAAGTATGCCTCTGAGAGTGCTGTGTTCAATAATCTCGGTAGCATGTTCTGTAAATGCGTAATGCTGCAGTGTGTTAGACTAGGTAGGTGTGTGTTCAACTCCCGGCCCTTCCAAGTGTGTGTGTGTGTGTGCGTGTGTTTCCAGCTGCCTGGGGACACAGTAATGCTTTTAGATGCCTCACAACACATACATTCCCTATCGGTGTCTTTGCCTTTGCTGATGATGTCACCCACCTAGAAGTATGCCTCTGAGAGTGCTGTGTTCAGTAATCTTGGTAGCGTGTTCTGTAAATGCGTAATGCTGTAGTGTGTTAGAGTAGGTAGGTGTGTGTTCAACTCCCGGCCCTTCCAGGTGTGTGTGTGTGCGTGTGTTTCCAGCTGCCTGGGGACACAGTAATGCTTTTAGATGCCTCACAACACATACATTCCCTATCGGCATCTTTGCCTTTACGGATGATGTCACCCACCTAGAAGTATGCCTCTGAGAGTGCTGTGTTCAGTAATCTCGGTAGCGTGTTCTGTAAATGCGTAATGCTGTAGTGTGTTAAAGTAGGTAGGTGTGTATTCAACTCCCAGTCCTTCCAAGTGTGTGTGTGTGTGTGTGTGTGTGTGTGTGTGTGTGTGTGTGTGTGTGTGTGTGTGCGTGTGTTTCCAGCTGCCTGGGGACACAGTAATGCTTTTAGATGCCTCACAACACATACATTCCCTATTGGCGTCTTTGCCTTTGCGGATGATGTCACCCACCTAGAAGTATGCCTCTGAGAGTGCTGTGTTCAGTAATCTCGGTGGCGCATTCTGTAAATGCGTAATGCTGTAGTGTGTTAGAGTAGGTAGGTGTGTGTTCAACTCCCGGCCCTTCCAAGTGTGTGTGCATGTGTTTCCAGCTGCCTGGGGACACAGTCATGCTTTTAGATGCCTCACAACACATACATTCCCTATCGGCGTCTTTGCCTTTGCGGATGATGTCACCCACCTAGAAGTATGCCTCTGGGAGTGCTGTGTTCAGTAGTCTCGGTAGCATGTTCTGTAAATGCGTCATGCTGTAGTGTGATAGGGTAGTTAGGTGTAGGTTCGATTCCCAGGCCTGCCAGATGTGTGTGTGTGTGTGTGTGTGCATGCTCCCGTCCGCCTGGGGACTCAGGTTATGCTTTTAGACGCTTCGCAACACAGATGTATCCTGCTGCCGTCTTTGTCTTTGCGGATGTTGACATGCCCTAGTAGAATGCCTGTGTGTCTGCTGTGTTTAGTAGTCTCGGTAGCGTGTTCTGTAAATGCGTCATGCTGTAGTGTGATAGGGTAGTCATGTGTAGGTTCAATTACCAGCCCTGCCACATGTGTGTGTGTGTGTGTGTGTGTGTGTGTGTATGTCTGTATCTCTCTCTCTCTCTATAGATATAGATATATATATATATATATATATATATATATATATATATATATATATAATCTATTTTCTGCCCATAACCCTGGTCTTGCATGGACAGCTGACCGTTTCATGTATCGCATATTTGCATAGCTTTCACATACCAATGGGGTATGTTGCAACTCCCAACATTGTCCATGCAACGTCCGTGTTATGGGCGGTGTTACATGCCCTTACAGGCGTTTGCTGTATATCTTGGCAGATATCTATCCTTGCTGTACTCTCACTGTACTCGTACACGCCGGAGGCTTCATGTATCATGGCCTAGTTTTGATGTGTGCATGTCTATCTGTGCTGTGTGCATGGCTGTGGGTATGTCCCAGTATCATCATTTGTAAAGGTGACAGCCCTAAAGGTTCTTCATGTAGACTGCTGTGTCATTTGACATGTCAGCACATACCTGCGGACAGTACTGCACGTCCTACTGCAGCGCATTTCATACCTTCTGCGTTATCTTGCAGTCGATATTGCTGTTTCCTCACACATGTATCTGTTTCTGTTCATACCACTCCACCTCCTAGAGCAAGTTGCTGGACAAGGCCTTATTTGATAGTGGGACACATAGCGGCAGTATTGACATGTTGCTCTTAGAAACGTAAATAGTTGACACAATAATAGGTTTTGCATTAGTATGGCTTTTCTGTCGGATTTGGTGTCTTACGCACGTTTGTCATTATTTCATGTCTTCAGTTATCATGGAAGTGCCAGAATGTTACTGTTACGTGGAACACACCAAACATATGAGGCAGAACTCTGCACATTCATCGTAAATCTGTACAGTTGCGGAGTATGTGTCTGTAACAAAATATCAACTTTCTGACACCAATACACACACTGTATGGCGGCATCACAGGCCACATGCCATTACATTTATATTGCAGGACACACCCACCCAGACAGTTGTATTCCTCACACAGGCCAACAGCTGCTTATCCACACTAAATTGGTCTATCATGTACCGTATGTGTGCGCCGGTATTTGCGCTTTCCGTCAGTGGCAGAGCTCACGTACGTGTCTGGGGGACTGGACATTGTTACGGTGACACTGCATGACACCCCGAGGGACACATTACATTTGTGTCCATTAACCTTCCACATTGACATTCACAGGGCATACGTTGTCATTCACATTTGTCGGTGTACATGCGTGTGACTTGTACATGTTTTCTCATTTGTCCTGATGTCTTTCTTCTCACCTGTCCACCTAGTATCACTAGTTCTGTACATGTATTTTGGACAGGTTACCTTCATACCCCTAACCTGTACACATTATGGGTAAACGCCCTGACGTTTGACCTTGTTACATTTGTCATAGTGATGTGCCTTTCTGGTAAATTGCTGGCAAGGCATTACAGACTGTGCGGTAGATAATAGTGACTGACATTTCCATTACATGATTAGTAACACTCATAACATCCGTATTCGTGGGTACGCCAGTATTCTCACAACGTTCTGACTTTATCTGGGGTATATCTAATATAGTCCCTATTTGTATTTCATGTACTATGCCTTAGTGCAGCTGTGTTATTCTGGCAGTTTGCCAGTTATGGATACCATCTTGGTCGTACGCATGTCCATCCATGATAAACGCCTACATGACACTGATATAGGGCCCTACATATTGCCAAAATGGTTTCCGCAATATCCAGTGGATAGTTTGCCCCATTATTGAGAATATAGGCGTGTGCTATACCCACATCACTCCCATGGGGCGGGCCTATGAAATCCCTGCCAAACAACACCTAGGCCCATTTCTGCATACCCATGATTCCCATACCTGACAACCCTCTACAGTACCCATTACACATGTTTAATGTGTGTGTTACTGAAGTGTGGAGACACTTATATGCACTCCCCACTCTCCGGATATCAGTTCGTACGTCATACATTCTATCGACACATGTGTCATCACCCTTGCACCTGATACTGTTGCATGTACAGCTAGTTCGTATTTGCTGCGGTCACGTCTTTTGCGTCAATGTCGGTTGACACTACGTATTTCAATTTATGGAGTCCTGCAATGGACACCTATCTGCATGTTTAAAGTGTAGAACTTGCTGGACTGTCACTTTCTGGCCAATGTTTTTGAATGCTGCAGTTTATTCACCTTTCCTGCATGAATGTTTGTCTACCCATATTAGATATTACGTCGCCTATTTATGTACATATGTCATATCTACGGGACATAAGTCTGTTGTGTATACATATATACATGTACAATCCTCATTTCATAACTTGCTTTGGTTTATGTCTGTGGATTATGTGTATACACATATATCTATATCCATACCATACCTTTCCACTATACAGATTGTCGCAGAGTATACAGCTGCTTGCCCCTTTATCTTCGCTGTGTTTTACATAAACCTGTGTCTATCTGGCAATGTAGTGGCATTTCATTTGAGACTTACGGTGGGGATTTCTGGCAAGCAGTTCATGTTACGACTGCATACCCTTCAGAGAATCCATGCTACTGACACACACGTTATTCTATCCACTTTCTATGTTTGTTCTGGTACATATCTGGGGTTTGTCCCTATTTGTACCACTAGTTTGCATGGCTTCGTCCGGTTTCATACTTTACGAGGTTAACGGGTTTGAGCCATGTATAACTAACGTGGGGGAAACAGCATTCATTTACTATGCTGTGAGCGGATCACAGACGCACAGGTGCACTTGCATTTCCTTATTGTGGGTTACGCGCGGGTGCGCATACATATCCTTATTGTGGGTTACATATGTTTACTAAGTCTTTGTGCTTACGTGGGCTTTATTACTTGTGACAGTACCAGTAATTATCTGTAATCCGGTTAACGGACGTTTGCGAAACACACGTTCACCTTTACATATTTAACTATCTGTACAGCACAGATGCATTCATTACACTTTCACATTATATGTGCTGTAGTCGTTGTTCAACCGGGACTGCATTCACGTTGGCCGGATGCTGTAACCAGTATACATTTGGTGTTCTGACTCATTTATATGCATACCCATAGTACATAGCTACATTAACATATGCCTCACCGCTTCACTTATGTCACAGGCATCCATTCTCCTGCTGGGAAAAATGCGGTACTACATGTTACACATTCCCTATTCCCTACTGCTCTGGACCCAAGCTGCATATTTCATCACTGCAGGGATATTCAGAACCCAAAGGCTTATATTCCTGACACATACAGGTCTTTAATTGTCAGGGTGTTCATGTGGTGATCTGGGTTTAGGCTTGTCCGACTGGTGAACGGAACTGCCCTGACCGTGTTCAAATGTCAGACAAAGCACATGGACAGGGATTGTCCATTTTAAACATTTAATCTGTTTACAGACACAGGTGTTTGGGCACCTGTCAGCAGCTTATGATGTTGGCAATACATAATATGGGTGGGGATGGTTACGATACATAATCCACGGTGAGTGGTGTTCCCATTCACATTTGACTATTTCCTGTATTCATTCTTACGAGGGTTATTATTTTGCACATGACGTAACTATGAATTAACTACGGGTATGCAGTAGTACAGTCAACATATGTGATGGTTCATTACAGTATATATGTACGGACCTCTGTAATACTGGTGACTACCCCACATCCTTCACAACATTTCCTGCTTATGTACATACTATTATTCAGTGAACTTTCGAAGCTTGTGAGAGCAGTAATTACATCTGTCCCTATTTGTCCACCCATCCTTTTAGGCTTTGTCCAGGTTTTGTTGCTGTAATAGGTTGAGAGGTGGTGTCGGTATGTGATTGAGTTGAATATATACTGTCGATAATTCAGTGGGGAGTAGGGTTACCACTTGTTCCTCTTTGCGAGGGGAGGTCCCAATTTGGACAGTTGTGTCCTGCGACGACACCTAAGACATGGCATATGTCCTGTGATTTTAAGACAATAATATATTTCTTATTTTCTGTACTAGTTGCATGATACAGGTATTTTGTATCTGGTACACATAACTATTATTTGGGATAACATAAGCTATTCAAATGCTATGGCATAAGCTATTATCTTGGCATACACGTGTAATTCTGTCCTCTGCACTGGCCGGGGGTATGTTTTATCCTGCAAATTCTCACATTTCTACAAGGGATGTCCCACCTTGGCCATCTGAACAGGTGGCAACCCTAGTGGGGTGACCTGCATGGTGGACAGCTGTTCCACCCTGCGTAGTATGAATTGCATGTCTGTGTAGAAAATGAACAGTGCCGTGACTACACATACATGTTTTGTCCAGATGTGTACAGTAATGGACACCGTGGCGTGTAAACAACTCTGAGGTTTCAACAGGTTACTTATCCCACGCGTGATGTAGACACATTTTGCCGTAACATTAACGCGCGGGCATTTGGATTTACGTACCTGTGATGGGATGTTTACAATCGTGGGATACATATTTGCAATCCTGACACTGCCTAGGACGATACTTCCTACTACATATGGGGAATACTCGCTATGTACAGGTGTACGGATGCGCAAGGCTGGTAGCTGGATTTGGTGGACATTCGGACATGGGTGCGGGTTATGTGCTATACTGGGGTTGTTGCATATTGCATTTGCATGCATGGGTTCAACTTTTGGATATCCCGGTTCCACATATAGCATCCTATGTGTATGTGACGGTTACGTTCCTGTTCATGTGTATAGCACATTTTAATATACATATGTTTGTGTGTGTTTGGTATACAATTTGGACTGTCAGGTTTCTTTATGGTTGTTATATAGCCACAACTGCCTTGCTGTGTACTATCACTACCACTGTGGGACTGCTGGTGACCATACCCATGGGGCTAGACGTGTGTATTGGCGGCGCTGACATGATGCGCTTCACTTCCACTGGGTATAACTTCTGACAGTGCAGTACATTACGGACACACGATTTTAAATATCATTTGTTCCATGGACGGAAACTTATATTATGTTGCGTGCATTTCTGTTTGGTTCTCCATTTTGTGTGGCTGGGAACTGTCTTGCATGCTTTGCATACGTTTCATTATCCACGGACACTGTTAGGTGCGATTACTATTGCAGGCAGGCTATAATATTCAGCAGTTTAGGTTGCTCATCGCCAGCCGACATTGACACGCCTCTGGGCGCAGCTTAGTAATGCCCCATGCACTCGCGCACGTGTCCTATGCACTTGGATGTGGTAGCGGCGCACCTTCATTAATATGCATATGGCGTTACTACACCATTTATATGCCGCACGGCCGGCGCAGGCCTTACACCGGCCTTGCGCCGAGCTTCATGAATCCGGGGGTTTATTTAGAAATTATTCAAGTAAATTAGGCAAAGTATACTGAAAAAGTGCAGATAAGGTTAAGAAGAGCAAGAACAGTGTTAAGCACTTAATGCATTACAGCAGGATCATAGAAGCACTAGTTATTACAGGCAAGGAGAAGGGAGGAATATTCAACAAATCCTTGCTTTCAGAGTCTCTATGTCATGGTGTCTGCTGTTGCAACCCCTGGACTCTGCACTCTAGACTTATTAATGGTCTCTCTATTAGCTCTCAGGTCAGACTACTTTAACAGTATACAGAGAATGGCATGGCCTGAAATATCCATATGTGTTGAGATCTCAAGTTAGCTGCAGGATAACTGAGGTGTGCAGAGTAAGATTTTTGGAAAGATTTATTTTGTGGCTCCTGTGCAGAGTGCATCAAGATAAACTGTCAGGCTAGAGCACTTTTAAGTGCTCCCTTGGATTAGAAAACATAAATTGCAAACTCACTGAATTCCATATGTATGCACATTATTTCTAATGTTTTCTGATTTAGTTTTTGGTAAAGACTGCTTTTTGCTCATACACTGTTTTCTAATGAATTTTTTTAAATCTGTATTTGGAGTTACTGACCCTGAAACTACTAGAAATCTTGACATAAAGCCTTGAAAGGAGCTTACAGAATAGCCTGAACTCTTTCCCTTTCTCTATATCTGTTCTGTCAGAAATGTACCAGCTTTCTCATCTCTGCCCTGCAGCCCAGTTAATATATTTGAATGGACCTTGAACTTTCTGCAGTCCTGCATCAATGATTTTTTAATGGCAAACCTGGACTCTAGACACCCTTAAATTTCACACATTTCAAATGAAACTGTATCAGGGCTATGCTGAGTGTGATGAACCCTGAATTATATGTAAGCATCACTGTTTAGTGTAACCTGCAGAACTACGGAGGACCTATTCCATCTGTTCGAAATTAAATCCCTAAAAGTCTTTCTATTTTTTTCCCACTGTTCACTGCGGATTGTACAGTCGAGACATACAGCTTAGCTTTTTTCTCTCCTGATTGTCTGCTATTGCTTTGTGCTGTGCTTTGAAGACATTCAGCTTGGATAACTTAGCGTCTGCTTAAGATTATTGAAGCTAAATGCATCACACTTATAGATAATGCCTGGTAAACCACTGTAATGCATATGGAGTGTCATTTGAATATACATTTTTGCAGAGAAGGTGACACACCCTTAAATGTGCCATTATTCAGATGAGATGTTAAACCAAGGCTGCATCTACCTGAGATGGTGGTAGCTCAGGTGGATGCTAAAGTTCCTATGGCACTTAAAGAAGAGAAGGGGAAGTTCCCTCGTGCCTATCCCCTAGTTAGTATGAATACCACCTCACATGTTCCCTGAAAAGAAGCCATTTATATAGTGGAACTTAATTGGTCAACAAAGTATAAATAAATTAAACAAATGTTACTTCTGGCTATATAATTATTTAGTAAGTGCTTATTTTTTGTTACATTATTTAAGTTATGTGTGACACTTTAGTGCAGTGCATCAATGTAAGCTACCTGACATTGGGCTGTTAAATGTTCCATTGAGATGCTTTGACTGAATCAATCTGATCACCTTCATTCTGCACAGAGCAGGTGACTTGTCTTTGTTGGTGCCTGACCCACCAGCCACTGCCCTCTTACTTTATTAAATATTGTTTGCTTCGCTGAACAAGGAAGGGTATTCAAGCATCTCACCCACCAACAGGTGGAAATGTTTGTCTGGTCCTTTTGCTAGGATGATATTTATTATGATTTTAACTTCTTGGTACCCTCCCCTACCTTAGCTCTTTCACTGCTTGTCTACTTTCTTCCACTTTCTGCAGACTTATATTAACTCCCACTCCCGCTAGGGAATTCTGAATCTTACCTACATCCTGAAGAGCTGCACTTCACCTTAGTTTTTACAGCTTCACAGAATTATTGGTTCTTACTATCGCACTTGCTTTAAGCTACCAAAAAGCTTTATATAATGTGAATTGTGTCATGGATGAGCATTTTTACATTTGAGGGTAGAATTTTTTGAAGATTTTTTTTCAGTTCTTTCTGTGCTTTTAATTGTGCCTTTTAAATAGAGAGGATTGGTTCTTTCTGTTTTATTATTAAAGTTCTTTAACATGTCCTGATTATTTCAGATGCCATTTCATATGGCATTCTATGTAGATTAGGCGATTACTTTTATATGTGTTACTGTTTTAATGTTTAATGGCTTTTCTTTGTGTCAGAATATTATGTTGTATTTTACCATATGTATTGTGTAGAGAGTATTTTTTTTGAGGGGGGGGGTAGTGTGTAGCAATTCCTGTTTAAATGTGTATTTTTTCTGAAGTTTTTTTTTGTTGTTTTGTTTTATTTTAAAGGTTTTGAACTTTGGGCAGTATTATACGAGCATGTATGCATGTGTGTGTATGTATATATGTATATATATATATATATATATATATATATATATATGTATATATATATATTTTTTATATAAATATATGCATACATACACATATGTGTGTGTGTGTGTGTGTGTCACACACACACACACACACACACACACACACACACACACATGCACGCACATATATGGGTGTATTACTAAACATTGAATTACAAACCTTGAATGGCTAACAATTGATCCTGAAAGACTGAAGGATAAAATACTGAAAAAACAAAACTCCTATTGTTTTTGCAGGTGGGCAAGTCCCCCCGCACCCCACCTACCCCTGCTAATTTTATATACTATCTCTGAGATCGCTCTACAGTGGAGCAAGGGCAAATTACTCAATCCCCACTGTGCACAATCTTGCACGGACTTAACACTGGCATAACTGATCAAATGTTTCAATCACTTCTGCTGGTGTTAAACATGTTAGATATTATGAACGTTCTGTTATATGGAGTGCTGTCATGTGTGGATGTGCGTGTGTGTGTGTGTGTGTGTGTGTGTGTGTGTGTGTGTGTGTGTGTGTGTGTGTGTGTGTGTGTGTGTGTGTGTGTGTGTGTGTGTGTGTGTGTGTGTGCGTGTGTGTGTGTGCACGCTTAGTGGGGTTACTACTATTGACTTGCTTTGTTATTGCATAGTTATTGGGTCCATTTGCTGATGGCATGGTTAGCCTGCTAAACTGCTGAAGAAGTAAATATAAATAAACACTTGATAATGGGGGTCGTATGGTCATAAAGGTAATTGTACTTAAGGCTAATATAAATCCTGACTACATGGAATCAAAATAGACTTAAAACATTCACTTGATTATGAAAGAATTACTCATCACCATATCATTCAGACTTTGTCAGCCTTTTGAAATGTAATCTTAAACAGGGAAATAATGCTCCTACATGAATGCACCCTGGTGTCTGTGTTTATAATGCTGAATATGCACATGTCTTTGAACACATGTAATTAATAACCTGGTTCACCAATACACAAAGCAGAACATTATGCCAGTGCCTGACATGCTAGCTTCCCAGAATTGCAGTTATGCAGCATTCAAACACTACCACCATTAGGTTCTGCAGCAACAATGTTCCCCTAGCTAAAACAAATGTTGGGGACCCCATATCCTAGGACTTGGTGCTGGTGGTATTTTTAGCTGCAAACCCTCAAATCTCTAGGTGGTATACTATGCCATGAGTGTAACGTTTTAATATCAATGGTCTGTTAAGTATTCTGTTCCAGGAACAGTAGAAATAAATGATGATTCATTAAATATGAAAAAGCAAAATATAATCATTAAGTGATAAGGCAGAAGGGTTAAGTACTATGGTTCATTTTAGGCTTGACTCTGGTATTGGTATGTATTACCATCCTATGTTTCAACTATTCAGAATTTTGTAGATTGTCCAGATTTTGTCTGATATTTTTGGTCAGTCCCTTCTAAAATCTGTGTCTTTTTGCACTTTGCAGACTTATATGATCTCCAGTTTTGAAAATGCGGGCTTTACGCTGGAGCCTCATAATATTTTCTAGGTCTATGCAAGTCTATGGCATACATTTTGTGTTCTTTGTGACACATATCTGCTTTTGTAGCTGTTACAGAGAGGTCTAATACAATGGTTCCTAATATACATTCCCCCCAGTAGTTGTATGTTTTATCAAGCATTTTAATTCACTGTTAAATGGATACCTTTTCAGCACTAAATCAAATCACTGGAATTTGGTATATAATGTAAGGGAGTATATAGAATGCAGCCCAATATGGCCCTGGAACAAACTGTTCCCCCGGAAGAAATTCCTTCACGAAAGAAGAGTGTCTGTAACTTGAACCACAGTCACTTTCTCTCTATATGTAACTATTTATGAGGTGCTACATATCAGCCATTACATGCAGCAAACGTTCATATTTGTCTCAAGAGAAGAAATAACATCTTTACTGGCTACTGATAATTTACAACAGGAGATTGCAGTATTGAGCTCCTAGTAACTATGTTAAACAGCTGTAAACTTGACTCATCCTTTCATCTCTTGTAAAACAACTTAAAGCCATATATTTCTGGGTCACAACTGATCACAGGGTGTGTGTATCAAGATGACTGAAACATCGGTAGCATGCTTATATTTACACAAAGAGAATGGTTTTCATCTTTTATGGCAATGTATAATGCGTAATCTGCCTTATAACTGCACTCGCTTACATCCACATGTTAATACCAGGTGTTAGATTCTAAAAAAAAACCCTGCATTCAGTTCTGTTCATGGTATTCATCATTTCATTTATTTTATAACATCTGCAAGACTTTAGTAAGAGAACTGTTACCTTACTGTCAAGAAATGCAGACTCTGATAAATAAATACCTCCAAACTTACTAGTTGAGTTGCACCGAGTCCTGTGGCAGGTGGATTTAATGGGATGACAGAATACATTGCTGTTTTTTTCAAAGGTGGTGGTCTCTTTTTGGCATCCTTTCATTTTTTCCTGCAGAGGCAAAAATGCTAATTTTAGTGTATGCTCTAATTACATGTTTAGGAGTCTGCATTCACTTTTCAGTGTGTTTGTGGTAAATATTCCCAATACAGTTGGAAGTACCTGTATATCTACTTGGTTTCAGTGGTCTGCCACTGCAGGAAATGTGGGACCCTCAAAACAACCATTAGACTATTACAGTATGTCTATGCATCTCTGGGGAAATGTAAACCACACATATTCCTGTCTAAAAGAATACTACTGCACTTAGGAATAATACAACAAACTGTAAGATATCATTGTCTGCCAGTCCAAACAGACTAAGACGTACATATTTTGTTGTTTTTTGTGGTTTACTGAAATGTTTTATGAAACATCTTATTTAAATTGAGCCAGCATTCTTGCCTAATAATCTACATAACCTTTACCAGCTGAGCATTCTGTGTTGGTAGTTATGTAAGCTTCATTTCTGAAAACACTAAAAATTACTTTAATGTGTTGCTGTCCAAACTGTTGCAAATATCATCAGTCTGTGATGGAAGGTATATATTATATGTATGCTGTATTTTTTAATGTTTTCTGCAGAATTACTATGTATTAAACAGAATAATAGCAACACACCAGAACACATGCTATAGCAAGAAAAAGCTGGCAATAAAACTTAATTTCTAAACATTTATTTACACGGTACTTATGTATATTTAGTTAGCCTCAAATAAGTTAGTAATTAAGAAATTCTCATGCACAAAATGAATAATTTTGCTGTGTCATTGCTCCCCATTAAAGACTAAAAACTCAGTATTACTTCAGCAATTTAAGCTCTGCTCTGCTAAGTAGCCTAGTATATTACTTACATGGCTATTTTAGTATCGCCATAAATTTACATGCACTTATCTGTATCGAAATCTTTTGTTGACAAAAGTTCAGAATGTAGGCATTTATCTTATCTGGCATGTTTCTTTAATCTGGGTTCCTACTACATAACCTTTATTGATGTGCAAATGGCTTAGAAGGTGCCACACTTTCTTTTGATACTAAGAAGGTAAGAAGCTATCTGGTTCTATTCACGTACAGGGCACTTGACTTCATGAGGACTTTACTAGGTTCCTCAGGTACCATCCATCCTTTATTCTTCAGATGAGACATTAAATGACCTGATGTCCCTTCCTTCTGAACCGGTTATAATCCATGTGAATGTTGAAGATCGCCTAGTATTTTCAAAAATTTCTCAAAAGTCTTGATCATATTTCTTGATCATATTTCTTATATTTATTGTACAGTGCTCTGCGGATCTCTTGAAACATGGTCATATACTCAGTAGGCTACCTTTTCCAAAGAATAAAGTAAATGAGAAAGTCTCATGTTAATGTTTTAATAACATGTTGACATTTGAATGAAACGTCTATCATGATAAGATGCTCACTATGAAAAATGGGCCCTCAATGTAATTGTGTTAAGAGACTATACATGTGGTTTGTAAATAGTCCTAGGTTCCTATTCATAAATACAAATTCTCTTGTCTGTAACCTACTAACCTTACTGTTATTTTTTCACACATCCCTCTCCTATATTTCATATCAGCCCTTTCCTTCTATTGCTATGATAACTATGGACCAGCACAAATTCACTGGCTGCTGTAAATTTAAAGTGGGGACCGCATCTCAATTGACATGACTGTCTGCTATACTAGCACCAGTCACATACAAGTTCCGTGGCTCCATTTTAATAGCCTTGCAAAATTAGAGTTGTTACACTTGTTAACTCTATCTATGTGCAGTCATTAGCAAACAAATAAAATGAACTCTTGGGAATTAAATATAACATGGCAATTGTATGTCTCACTTCTTAGATATGACCATTCACTTTTTATGTTTTTACGATGAAAGATGAAAAAATAATCAAAAATACAACATGCCGTTTTTACTGCTCATCCTTTCCTCTCTCAGCTGAGGACCAATGTTTTGTCTTGTCTTGCCTACTTTTGGCTAAGTCTCTTAACTTCTTGAGTTACTTCACAATTGGCATCTGCATAATGGTACAATGGTCCCAATCATATGTGATTTTTCTGCTGTCCAGTCACTTGAACTCTGCTGGGTTTGGTGTGCTCTCCACTTTTCTTTACACTTTATTCACTGGCCTCTCTATTTTAGCCCAGTTCTATATTCTTCTATTGCAGACCAATGCTAGTTACTGCAGTGATGAGTGTGCTGTTGTCCTTTCCCTGTGGATGCATGGCTTGGATTATGCTTTCCCCTCTAGTGCTATTATTAGAGTGCCAGTTTATCTCACACCCAATACATTAAATACATACTTTCTTTTGAATCTTGTAATAAGTTGCCCTTTCTTCAGCTGAGTATCTGACCCCTACAACTATCCTCCCAGATCACCCTTGAAACATGTACTGCATTCCAATCTTTTTCTCTGTAAAACTAAGCAGCTCTGTAGAAACATTGCAAACAGCAACCTGTAACCTGCCTGATAAAAATAACCTATAATATAAAAACAATATCTTACATTAGATTTTGATTATACTGCTGATGAATAAACATTTTGTACATTATCTATAGCTCAGGACCTGACTCTTTTCTCTTGGGACTATCCCCATTCTGCTCAGCCTTGCTACAAGCGGTTTCTCTACACACTCCACCCACTCCCATATCATTAAATCTATTGACAAAAGAATATTACCTGACCTACCCAGCATCCATATCTTAAACTCTATTGGCCAAAACCTATCACCTGATACTTCACTACCCTTACCAGCCAGTATAGCCAACCAATTAATTACAAATCAGAAAACAACAATCTTTTCCCCATCCTCCTCCTATTAACATCCCTAGCCAATAGGTGCATCCCAATATTTTGTTGTAGTTTTCTTCCTCCCATTTCCTTGCTGTACTGTTCTATACAACTGTTTCATACCTCCCATCATGCCTATATATCTGCTTCCCCTACTAGGAACTTTAACTACCCTAAGCCAATTAACTACTTATGAATCATGCCCTACTTACACTCAAACCAAGTCCTCTACACAAAAGCCTACTTAACCCCATCTACAGATACAGCTCCCTAATCTATGCATCTCTTTTCATTATAGACAAAATCCTACTCAAAAAATGTACATCACTAACCTACACCAAATACAAAATCCCACACTCCAGTGCAAAAAAAAAAAGAAGTACCAAAGCTACTTCTCCATAACCTCAAAAACTCCACAGCCCACCCCAGTAAACTAAAAGAAAGCGGAAATGTACAACCCAACACTCGCCCAACAGTATCTTTACCTAAACAAACCTAACACCCAACCCACTCAACCCCCCTGCATAAATACTCCCCCTCCTCAGTAATCCTCTAAAACATAACAAACCCCAGTTTCTTTCTCCAGACTAAAAATATATAACCTCCACACTTGAAGCATTTGTAATAAGTTTCAGACCTTCATGCATGGACTGAATGCCATCAACCCCACATCCTAGTTATCTCTGAAAACTGATTAACACTTAAAATTAAAGATGAAGCAATCTTTCCTCTCAGTTTCACCATCATGAGGAAAGAACAAATAGGTAAACGGCCTGCAGCTGTGGCTATCATCTTTCAAGCCACCTTAAAAATCCATACCCGCCACCCAACTATTTAACAATACAGCAGTGAAGAAATACTAACAGCCAAACTCTACCTAAACAATCAGAAATCCATAATTGTTGCAGCCACCTCCATTCCTCATTCCCCATCCCCCCAAAAATGCCAAGACTACCAAAGACAACCTTAGCCACTTATCATCTACTTTCAACAAAGAAACCATCCTGCTTGGTGACCATAACATAGATTGTATCTCTAACAAACCTAACTCTACCTCCCATAATATTAACCTCTATCATTCACTCATATGAGCTAACAATCAATTCAATTTTACAAAGAATCCGAAAAAACATTATTACTAGACTGCATACTGTCAACCAACTCTGAAAAAATTAAGCTAGCTGGCAGACTCTCCCAGTGACCATTACCCCACCTGCATCAACAAAGAATACCATAAGCCCTGCCCTCCCAAACCCCTGTACTTCATCTCTGTGAGAAACTTAACTGATTTTGATAAATCCATATTTAATGACACACTTAAAACAATGTGACTGAGAACCCCTGAAATGTCTGCAGCCAGCCAGTTCAGTAACCTCGTCTTATTAACCATACAAAACCAGCAAGCCCCACTGAGACATAAAAGAGTGAAAATAAATTCTGACCCATGGCTAACCCGGCAAACTAAACAACTCCTGAGAGGCAGAGAGAAAACTTAGAATGCAGAAAACTAGGACCTACTCCTACCTAGATAGGTACCTCAGAAACCACACAAAGGCACACATTTGTTGTGATAAAAAGAACTAACTATGAAGAAAATCTACCTCAAATCCTTTCCCATCTCAAACCAGTAGGGACCTTGCATACACAATCAACAAACACTTCATATCCAGTACTCTACTTAATGCAAACAATAATAACTTATACCCAATCCACCTAACCTCCTCAGTTCATAGCTCTACACCCGAAGTCAATCTAACAACCATCCAGACAACTATCATCACAAATACATTAAAAATATGAAACCCACAACACTAACTCCTTTCAGTCTGCCATCCAAATACCAAGGTATAACCAGTGACACCATTTGTTACCCTGTATCTATCCTACTTAATAGATACAGAAAACTACATCCCAGTCTTATGGAAAGTTTTCTTCATAATCCCATTACACAAAGGTGACACATCCACTAAACTGTCAAACTATCGTCCTTTAGCAATCCTTCCTCTGCTCTTCAAAGTACTTGAAAAATCCTAGCCTTTCTGCTTAATAACCAATAACTTTCTCCTACCCAACATGGCTTTTGACTCCACCACGGCACTGAAACTGCCCTTCTACATTTCCTAGATACCATTAATCAAAGTAAAAACTGGAGAAAGTTTGTTTCTACTCTTTTCGTGGACTTGTCAAAAGACTGACATGGTCTCACATCATCTTCTCCTCCAAGGACTAAATGTTATAGACCTTGCAACTCTTTCAACTAGCTGTTTTATCAGCTACATAACAATTGCTCCCAGTCTGTCAAATGGAATTACTTCTACTCCGCATTTCATCCAGTCACTAAAGCAGTCCCCCAAGGCTTAATATTTGCACCAATACTTTTCAATATCTTCACTAAAGACATTCACAAGGAATTAGAATTCCCCACCATAATGCAATATGGCGATGACTCATCTTTAGTTTGCTCAGCCCCAAATCTTCCCACCTTAGAAATCATCACACAGGATGCATTCACCTCTGCAGAAAACTAGCTCAATAAATCCCAGTTGCTCTTAAACCCCAGCAAAGCCAAATTAATCCTATTCCTCCCTAAAGACATAAATCAAAATACCACTGACCTTACTATTATCTCCTCAAACAACACAAAAATTAAAAACATCACCAACACAAAACTACTAGAAGTTATCGCTGATAACAAGTTAAAATATGATCTGCACATTGACACCGCAGTTGAAAAGACACACTGCAAACTAGTCTCTCTTTGCAGAGCAAAACACCTGCTAGGTGATCATAGTAAAAAAAAATAGGTGCCATCTCCCTTCTCCTTCCAACTATGTCTCAACAATAATCACAAGTCTCAACTCTTCCACCAAACACAAACTATAAAACACCTGCAAAAAATGAGCAAATTCACCTGCAGCCTCCCATACTACTCCCACCGCAGCACAGCCCTGAGTTCCCTCAACTGGCTTGAACTTCCTCATCACCCTCTCCCAACTACTCACAGCACACAAAATACTTCACCTTCCACTTAAAACACTCTTGCTATCAAATCTTATCCCATGGTATGTATTAAATAGAGCCCTAAGATCATCAGAACTCAAACCAATTTTGTCATTAAAATCTAATAATTTTTATGGTGACTCGCTATTCTCAGTCACCATCTCCAAGGCATGGAGAAAACATCCAAACTACAGCAGGCTTTTAAATAATCTGCAACAATTCAAATCCACTCTAAAATTAACATGGCTACTAATAAACTATGCAACTGTACCACACCTACAGTTTGAAGTATGCAATTCTAACTCTGTCCACTATAGATACAGTGCAAGTGTATTGATAAGAGTATTCCTGATTCTACTCATAATACCTTGAAAACATGTATTTCCTTAATCTGACATGGATTGTAAACAAGGTTTGTTGACAGTTTGCTTTGAAATACTTTGAAATAATGTTTGACGGTCTTTATTTTGAATGGTCAAAATGTATTTCTATTCTGGGCCTCTGCTGAAAATGGGCAATTCAGTTTCCAGATGGATTTTCCCAGTAAACAAAGCAAATAGAGTCCCCACCTAGATTTTCTTAGCATGTGTGGCACACAAGCAGCCTTCTTTGAGCTATCAAGAATGAATATCCTGCCATCGTATTCTTGCACAGTTTGTGACACTGAATATCCAGATGATAGACAGGTATCCCATTCATAGACGATTATTAAAAACAAACCCTGATTTGATTATTCTCACCTAGCCCTCTGTATAACATGGATTACTGATTCAACTTTTTCAAGCTATTTTCATAAAGTACTTCATTTCTTTATCTCTATTATTTTTATAAATCTTTTCTGTACCCTTCTATGGCTGTATCTCTGATCATATTAGAGAGGCCTAGTCAAAATAAAGTGTTTGTATCTTTTCATTCTTTTACTGCACTTTCAGTATGAAGACTGGGTTTTGTTACCAGATCCCTTAATATTTTGGGTGCCTCTTCCACTCACGTTTGTCTCATAACTTACAAACCACTAAATGTATTATATATATGATACCATGCATCTGTCATGTTTTATTCATTGATTATGTGAAATCTTGGTAGTCTATGGGTGGGTTATGGAGGATTTCTTATACAGTTAAGTCACTAGGCAGTGCATGGCATTACCTATACATGATGTATAGCAAATTCATTTTTACCCCTCAATCTCACATACACATACACACGCATGCACATTTCTCCTCTCAGTTAAATAATACTTCCAAAACACTTTAGTTTTGTAGTTTTTCTTCTACACTGAGTGTCTAGTCAGTGACTAAGTTTAACCTTTCTATTGGCAACGCTTGGCACAGTTAACCTGAACGTGAAGAAGCATGACTGCCACCTACCTGTATATGTTCTCCATGGCATGAGTTACTGTCCTGCACTGTATGCAGACTAGTAAGACACCATTTCTGTGAATGTGTCCATCTGTGCTGTACCAGTGGTTCTCAATACACTGCTGCATTGCATATTTCCAATCTCCTGTACTGAGTAGTTCATATCCTCATTTATGGATAAGAAAAGATGTGGAGGGGCTGCACAGTTAATTGTGTAACTGTGGTTCTCCCTGGAGTGTTGGGTGATGCTCTGTGATTCTAGAGAGCTTGTGAGATAATTAGTGAAGCACTGCTTTATGAACTGTTTCAGATGCATTTGCCCTGATGTATGTATAAAGCTCAATTTTACTTTATACTTCAGTGTAGCAAAATAGTTCATGCATGGACTGCTATTTGCAATACTTTCACCTAATTCTAATATAGAATGCATACAGAACTGTAATGGTTACAGTATTTTAATGACATTATTTTTTTTTGCCTGTAGCATTCTTTATAGAATGTTTCTGCATTGAATTATTTTATATAATATGTTTTCATCTTCACTCTGTTTAGTCTTAGGTCTCCTATTCATGTATATTGCTGTCAGGAAAACCTGGATTATATTCATCACAAAAAGCAGAAGAGTAGAACTGCTATTGTCAGATAGCATAATACAAAACATATGTAAAATTTACCTTGTCTGGGTCTTCTTTTCATTTTTGGTTTGGCCACCTACTAAAAGAAAACACTTACATGTTTGGAAGGCTAGAGACAACTTTCTATTATGCTCTGTGACATCAGTTATAACAGCTTTTTGTTTAGAGTTTTGGTTTGGCAGAGAACGTACATTTGTTGAGGTTAACCTTAACAATGGTGTCTGGGGTATTCCCTTCAGTTGGTGTAGACAACTGCATAATGCATGTTTTTTTTGGTTTCCTTGTCAGCTACAGGTAGTGTTAAAAAGAAATAATCTTGGCTTCCCCTCAAGATACGTCTAAAACAGGAATTTAATTATATGTCTGAAAGTCATCGTCATTAGTATTTTAACTTTATTGTGGGTTTTTTATTTCCTTTTTTGATGTTAAATATTGAATACAGATATAACATGTTTTCCTTGGAAAAAAACACTAGGCGAGGATACTTGCATAGCTCTGGGTTTCCTAGTCTCCTGATGCCATCAAAATTAAGCAAGAGACAACCGTAATAAGTGTGTTTTACAAAGTAATTCATCACCCCAACACACACACACACACACACACACACACACACACACACACACACACACACACACACACTTTTTCTGTCTGGATTGTAATTCTGCATATCTGGCCAATGTCACAGAACCTATCAGGACCTTAGTGAAATTTTTTTCTATCTGCTGGCTAATAACAAAGTTGTTTCTGCCTTGACTTAGGACACAAAATTGTTATCTACTGCAGGAGGTCATGGAGATGTGGGAAATGATTACTGCAAAGCATTTTGGAATGAGGAAACCTGCAAATAATGTGCTGTAGAAAATAGTCTGTGGATCTCTTGAGTATTTAAGTGATACTGGAACAGTATCTGAGCCAAGCATCAAAACAATTAGTGACACAGAAAATAAATTTCTGAGGTAAAACAATGCAAGCTGGTGCATTGAAATTGATCATTATGATATTCCACTGCAAACCCTCACTCTAGTGGTGACTGAGAAAAGTCAGCCATGACTAAACATGGATACATATCCTTAATTGCTCTTCTTCACAAATGTCATCATGCTATTCATCCATTCAGTCACTTCAGTTTATTTGGCTATAACAACCATGCACTTCAGTTTGTAAACAGTTCTACCACTGAGCTCAAGTAGAATTCTTCTCAGAGCATGCATAAACAGTTCTATCACTGAGCTCAAGTAGAATTCTTCTCAGAGCATGTGTTACTAATACTGTCTCAATGAAAATTTGTATGTGATATTTATCTTGCATTAAACCAAGTCATCAAATGTTTTTTACTGAGATCATTGTGATAGCCATACACTTTTTGCGCTTTCTTAGTAATCTAGCTAAGAATTACTTTTGATTTACTATGATGAGAGTGGAGAGGGGACTTGCCCATTCTAAGCCTCTGATCGCTGTAGAACCTTGATGAGTGTCATTTGCTATTGGCCAGTGTACTCATTTGAGTTTTTTGAGCCTTTGTCAATGTTGGTATACATTTTTCATGTTTGTGTGGCACTGCGGGGCTGCAATGTGCACTGTATATGTTTTTTGAGCTTTTGTCAGTGCTGCTATAAACGTTCCACGTTTGTGTGGCACTGCAAGGCTTCAATGTGCACTGTATGGACATGGGCATCTTGATCCCTATCTATCTTAATACCACCTCATTCTCCCTAGTCCTAACACTTAGTGTCACTAGTGATACACAGAGGTGCAGCAAGCTATCCACAGTTACATGACAAGCTGCACCATGTGTCCTCCAAGCAGCTTCTACCAAGCCACAGCTGCTCTGCATTGCCATAAATATCTTATAAATTTATTTTGTCCTAATTAGCCCACAGCTGCTGTATCTACCTCATACTTTAAAAGTTTGTGCTGTGCATTGACACAGTTGCAGCTTAACCTAAATTATTTAATTTCCTTCATTTACTTAGGTAGTGTACCCCTACCAACTAAAACTATTTTACCTCTTTTGGTTCATTTAGTAACTCTGTGTATACTCTCCATTGTACAGCCAAATAGCTCTCTCATTAAACTAGTATTAGTACTATATGTAATTCTAATTATGTCTCCAAATTTCTGAAATAAAATGGAAAGTTAATCTGCTTGTTTTCCTTCTGTGGCCAGCCATATATCATTTGGTATCTTTAGTGCAATGACTGCTGTATTTTCACAGATAATGATTCTTACTCAACACAATAAATTCTGTTTGTGAGTGATGTAAATATTTAACAAATATGGAGGTCTAACTTCTCAGGAAAAAGCATGAACTATGAGCAACACACACATCCATCACATTACACCAATCCATACCAAAATATTTTCCACATTTGTCAAAGCCTCTGTAACCAATGAAGACCTAGGTTTCAACAACAATCAAGCACCACTTCAACTTAAGGCACATTTCCAACAGAGTTACAAAGACTCAAATCATCTCACCTTAAGGCACACCCTCAACAAAGAGTCACTAAGACTCAAATAATCTCAAATGCAATACACCAGACTATTCTACAAATAAACACATTTTAGTGATCAGTGACTTTATTGTCAGGTGTACTGATTTTTCACTCAGTATACTGAACAAAAACAGGGCCAGGTGCTAGAAACATACCTCTCAACAGTCCAGATTTTCGCAGAATGTCCAGATTTTTGCCTCATAAAAATTGTGGTTTTCTGGAAAATCACTGGGATGGTCTGAGGATTGACTTCACCAAATAATGACATACATTTAGACTTAATTCCTTCAGAAAATGTATGTTAGCATAAATCTTGTTACTCTAGCAACTTTCTAAATTTATAACAGCAATATTTAAAATCTGTCCCTAGATTTGGGCCTTTGCCCCCCCCCCCCCCCACACACACACACACATTTTGTTGGCTTTGTCCAGATTTCTTGCACTAAGAGGGTGACAGGCATGGCTGGAATCTCTAATATGTCAAGGGCCCTTAAGACCCTTGGATGCACCAGTATGACTACAACATGGTGGTGATCCACATGAACGTGAATGAACTCCTGAGGGATATGCAGAATTACAAGTCAGAACTCTCAATGCATGTTACAAATGCAGGTGAGACTCTGGGCCTGAGTGAAATTGTTCCTTCTTCAAGAAAGATACCTGGGTACAAAAAAAAGATAATAGTTGGTATCTTTTCAGGGAAATTCAGTATGTGCCAGCACGCAATGAGATGCTCGACATTTCCACCTGCTTTACAAAGTATGGCTTGCACTTCTTTTTCTAAGTCTTCTGCATACTGGCTAAAGTCTTTGATGCCTGCAGGGTGCATTTTTAGCCGAGTCCACCTAATGGTCATTCAAACATACATCCAAAGATAATTAGTATATCAAATGAAAAACAGGAACACATTAAGGTGGCTCTGCTCAGTGCTAGAAGTCTTAACAACAAATTGCCTGACATTGAAACTCTCCTGTATTTGGGATGCGTCCATACCTGTGTAATTACTGAAACTTGGTTTAAATGTTTAGAAAGCACTCCCCATGCCAGGATTTTGTGGCTAGCATACATTTACATATTTATTAGGGACCATATCACTTCTAGACAGATTCCCAGACATTCATAAACTGAACTCATTGAAATCCAAATCACAGTAAATAGGATCAACTATCATTCACAGCATGCCATAGGGCAACTTCTATGTTCCTGTGAACAAAATTATTTTTAAAGTTCCTAAACATACTTCATGAACTCCCTACAAACAAAAACTCCATTATTTTCTTAGACTTTAAATACCCCTCAATAAAAAGGAGTGCCTATATCTCCAATCTAGGATACAGCCAAAAGTTCTTAGATTTTAATAAACAAAATTTCCTTGGACTAGATTGTTAACAAAGCCTTTTACAAGGCACAACATTCTTGACCTGGTCCTTAAAATACAATGTCTTCATGCATTATTCCACTGGAATCGCTTTCCCCAGTTAAGTCGGATCATAAACAAATGACTTTTACCGTCAAAATCTCTAAACCAACTGAAACCAATATCTCAGAATTCAAGGAACCAAACCTACTTATTACCGTCCATGTTCCATTCTCCCTACCTTTCATTAAGATTTTTGAGAAAATCATCTACACATAAATGACACAGTACATTTGTCTTCCAAGAACTATAGATTTTGGCTAGGCCATAACATACTAAATGCTGTTTGGTCTCTTACAGATGGCTTTCTGCTAGGAAAGGCCAAAGGTCATCTTACTGTTTTCATTTTTATTGACCTCACCAACGCGTTTAACCTTATCGATCAGAAGATGCTTGTACATTGTCTACTCGGTATAGGAAACAGTCCAACAGCTCTACCATGGATCCAAAGAGCTTTCACAAAACCAGCCCCTGCTTCCTGAAATAGTTTATCAGAAGTTAATACAGCCTAAACTGTTTTTTTGGATATTCAAGAAAAAGTATTTTCTTTAAAAATATATAAATGCAAATGCTTCAAAAATGTGGGTAAATCGCTGTTGTTACCCTTTAAAGCTACTTTAACTGGTAACCATGGTTACACTTGCCATTTATGTCATTCTGTACAATACAGCTACATGCTGATCTCACTGTTATCAAAAAACATGCAAGTGTATATTAACTCCATATCTGAATTTGTTTCATAGTTGTATATTTGTTCATAGAATAGCCTACAGTTATTTGTATGTAGTGGCACACTGCATTTCTAGTGCATTCATCTGAGCAAATTCCTATGTACATCTCTGTCTTTTTTGCTATTGTTTTGCCTTTTGGTCCAGATAATCACTGAAAAAGGTCTTGTACTAGCCATTAATCTGATTAACAAACAATAAACAAATTAATAAATATTTTTATGACAAAATGTCTATTCATTGTTAAAAGTTCAGAACTCAGTCTCATCCCTGTGCAATCTCAAAAAATGTGTCCCACAAGGATCTATTCTATACCCTTTCATTTGTTACATCTAAATGAATAAACTGCCTTTAGACCTCACACTTTAATTACTTTACGCTGATGACATGGTCATATTTTCCATAGCTCAATACCTCACTGTACTACAAAAAGAACTTCACGCTGACTTCTACACTCATCAACTTGATCAATAACAAAAAACTGCTGCTTAACACATATGAAACATAAATGATGCTCTAAAGGTCAAAACACAAACTAAACAAAACTTAATCGACTCTACAAATAACTAATGTCAGCTATACTCCTCCTGAAAACAGTACATCATTTGATTATCTTGGGTCTTGGTAAAACCTATCCCTCAACTTCACTCTTTGGTTAGGTAACATTAGGAATAAAATGTATCCATCACTATTCTTGGCTAATAAAATTTTACCCTTCTCCTCTAAAGCCTCTAGAATAGCAACAGAAAAGGCTTCTTACTCTCCCAACTAGAATACATTTTTCTATACTTAGGATACTCTTGACAAAGAAATACCACACTCCTTCAATCAATCACCAATAACATCTGTAAGGTTATCACTCTCTCCCTGTGACATGAGCACCACTCCAATACACTACAAAAAGCAAAATGTCTTCAGTCAAAACAAGAGCTGATCACCTGCTTGGTTTGCAACTATTCAAACGTACATGGGCTATACTTTCTCTCTTCTAGCAACCAAATTAATAAGGGATCAGCAATCCTGTTATAATATAAATCTAGACCAGAAACCTCTGCCACTTCAAGCACATAGAACAAAACGTCAGTGCACATATTACTACTTGTCATTGCTAGGCCCTAACCTCTGGGAAGTACTCCCTTCCCACCTGAAGGAAACATATTTGTAACCAAAATTCTGTACAGAGTTAAAAGTTAATTTGCAGAAAATGGCCAAATGCTACTGTCATTCCTCTAACCACATTACCTAATTATGCCCTCATCTCTCATAGCCTGCAGATATCCACACCCCTTCATCTCTCTAATTGCAGAAATTACACAATGATCTTTACGGCACAATTTTAGACACACACACACACACACACACACACACACACACACACACACACACACACACACACACACCTTACAGCAAGAGGTTTTCCAATTTGATTCTCGGCTGGGGTACCTTCTGTTTGGAGTCTCTGTGTTTGTGGGTTTCCTCCAGGTGCTCCAATTTCCTCCCAGAATCCAAAGACATGGAACAGTTGGAATTGGCTCTCTAAGTTGGCAATAGATGTTGTGCGTGTGGGTGTGTGGTATGGAAAAATAACTGCGGCAGGGTTAACCCTCAGTAGTGTGAACATTGGCTGTAGATATTTGTCACTGTTGAAGTGACACCCCAGCCCCATGTGCAAAAAATGGGAAAAGGGGGTTGTGGATGTATGTATATATAGTTAGATTTCATTACATCACTGATTCACTGAATTGACACACACTACAGCAACCGCAAATGGTCAAAACTACATCAATCAAAAAAAAAAGGAAACATTTTATGCTGGGAGCAAGACCCCCACACCTCTGCTAATTATATATACCACTTCTGTGATCGCTAAACAATGGGGAAAGGGCAAAATCCTCCTCCCCACTGTGTAGCAATTCTGCAAAACAAATGTTGGCATTCTGCAATGAACCGACAGTTCAACAAAGCAATCCTCCTAATCAAATTTTCTATGTAACAAATGTTTGATGAAATGCATTGAACCCACATTCTTTGTGCTTATTCTGCTGTTTACCCTTTCCCCCTTTTTGACTGTCTTATCACCCCATTACCTTCATATTTATAAAATAAATACAGTTGGCACTTTGCTGTGTAGCCCTTGTATGGGTATCAGCAGTGCCTTTGTAACACATATGTGGCACTTTGATGCATTTGTGGACATTCATCAAGGCAAGCATGTTACCTGTATCTTGATGGTTCTAAGTTATATGAGATATCATGTGCCCAGTTCATTCATTCTTAGATTGTAACTAGGCTAACGACATGGAGGCCTTTCTAAGCCAAGCCAAGGTTTCCGAAAAGAAAGACAATGATGTATTGTATCCAAATAGGACATTGAGGGCCAGGCATTTATAAGCCACCTCTGTCCATAAGGGACATGGGTGCCAGGCCTGATGTAAATTTCCTATTCCAGTTCCACTGGTATAGGTTGCACTTAAACTGGGTAATTGATAAACTCAGCTTTACATGGATGGGAAGCCTGCTCTTTAGGAGGGGCAGTCTCTAGGACACATATCTGTCCCTCCTGCATGTTCTGTTTGTTGCAGACATAATTCAGGTCCCTAGACCTTGTATTTCTAGTACTGTTTGACTTACAAAGATGCAGGAGATTCATAAGTGTTGGGTTTGCGGATGTATTGTAAGCCAAGCATAGACCACCCCTCAGCAATCTATAGGCGACTGAGTAGAAGGAAAGAGCTTTACGGTGCTCTGCACTTCCTTAACCCTACCACTAAAAAGGCCCTCGCTATTACTTATCTTCTTCCCTCTCTTACCTATGGTGCTCCATTATTCACTAGCGTACTCTCTACCCTAAAATCAAAATTCGAAACCTGGTAAAACAAAATCGCTAGATTTGCTGTTAATGATTCTTACTCTTCTCATCATTGTGCCACTTTACACTCTTTAAACTGGCTTGAACTACCACATTATCTATCTTATATTCAATTAATCTCAGTCCATAAAATAGTCCATAAACCCACCGCATGTCCAGCCCTCACTTCCTTATTCATCAACTACCTACCCAACAGGTCCCTTAGATCTAAGAATCAACATCTATTGCAAATACATAAACCAAAATGTCCAGCCGGCCACCTTTTATACTCCTACTGCATAGCTAGACTCTGGATCTTTCTTCCTCTCACTTTTAGATCCAAGCCACAATTTGCTGCTTTTAAAACCTCATTACATAACTCTCTCTCTTCCATTTGGAATTGTAACTGTGCTACACCCCCTGCATCTAAAACCTAATTATATTCCTTCCTCACTACTCCTACTTTTTGTAAAAGCTAAATGTTTGCCCATACCAGAAAGAGATTCCACCTTACACTAGCCTCTAACAATCATGTAACCTACTTAGTCATATTCATATAACAAACTTTATCTTCACCTCTATATCTTCTACTTCTTTTTCCCTTCTGTTCTTTATTTCCTGCAGTTCTCCCTGTTTTTTCTCTCTCTCTTCTATACATATATGTCTACTTTTCCTTCTTAAAATGTTCCTGCATATCTCCCCTTTCCTCTAATTCCACCTAGTCACCTTCACCACTTCTCCCCCAAAATAAAGCTTTTCATATCCTTTACTTCTGTATATGTACCTCCTGAATGTTATGCATGATTTTCATTTTCATAATTTTGCTATACCTCTGAAATCAGTAACTCTGTTATAATTATAGTTTCTTTTCTCTGTTTATTTCACACTCTCTTTGTATGTAAACATTTATATATGAATTCACTACTTGTTTGTTTGTACCTTGAAATTTGTTGTGGTTAACTTGCCTGTACATATTTTAATTGTTCTATATTATTACTTGTTTGGAGCTTTTCTCCCCAGGCCTCCACTAAAAACGGCCTCTCAAGGTCCATTTGACTATCCTGGTAAACAAATGCCAATAAATAAAATAAAATAAGGCAGATTTGTTATGCCTTGTATTCTTTTTGTAAGGAACCTGTGAGGTCGCTCTAGTTACTGCATATGCCTGGTCAGGTACATACCGAAGGGAGCATTGTACAGTGACTTCCATTTTCGCATGTGCTTAAATTCATTATGCAGCATTGTTCTCAGTAAGTCCATTCTGTGTTGGCACACACAGTTACCTAATCTCCTTTGGGCTGCATCGCACAATTTCTATTGTACTATTTATCACGGCACAATCTCATCATTGTTCTTTCTGAATACACCCATAATCTAAACATGCACAACTCTAGATAAACATGGTCTTGCTAACAGATAAATCAAGACGTTTATTAATAGCTATTTAATTTAACCTTTGCAGTTGTTATATTTAATCTCTGCAAATGTATCACTGTATTATGTACAATGGAAGCATCTTAGATAAGACATCTTTGCAAGTAAAGATGATGGAAAAATAACAGTGGAGAGAGTTTCCAGCAATCATTCTTCAAATTAAAAACATAAGTTTAATATTTCAAAGACTGTTTGCAAGTTTTGAAAGAAACTTGAATATGTGTTCAGTCATATTGTTTAGTTCTTTTTGTGTAAATCCAGAAAAAATGTGATCATCAGATGTTTTCCATTTAGATGTGAAAGTAAAGTTACATTACAGGCTATAATAACATATTTTTGGAGAGTTTTGCTTTTTATTTTTACTGTTTATAAATACATAAATGTAGTCTGGATACTGGCTATGTTATACTGTATTCTCTTGATAAAGGTCCTGTGATAAACTGCATAATAAATGCTCTTGGTAGAAATTATTGAAAGGTACAGGAGTTACACATCTAATTTCCTCATTAATATTTCATAGTCCAATAATTTCTACAAATGTTGAGGTAAATTACAGAGTAACTGAGCACTATTATTTCTCTGCAAACTTTGAAACAAGGGTTCTTCCTTCTCACTCCATTTTCAGTATTCTGATCTCTC
>NC_056739.1:1278635587-1278720587 GCF_019279795.1 Protopterus annectens
AGATTAAAAATAATGAAGAAAAGATCCCAAAATCTGGGACAATTTTTAAATATTACTCTAATTCACTTAAAAGGTTAATAGAATAATCGGTTTTGCATCAACATGCATTTTCTAAACAATAAGTAGCCAGAAACTCTAATGCCTGACATTATTGACTGACTGACTGCAATCCTTAGTAATTTACCAGAAAATCAAAACTTTTACAAGGGACAGGGCATAAATTTAAGGCAAACAATCTTCAAAATCTGGGAATGCTGAGAGGTATAGTCAGTGGGCAAACACAAGATGTGTGCCATTTTGTTCTGCATGTTGCCTTTTTAAGGAAATGCATACTTAAGTTTGTCAAACAAGTCTATTTCAAAATAGCTTGTCTTAGTTTCATACTAGATGAACAGAACTATTTTAGTCACTGATAAATCATATTTCTCTTAATATTTAATGAATAGCTCGTGTCTTTTATACAGATGTATTTGCAATGTACTTTATCACAGTGTGTGTGTGTGTGTGCATATATATATATATATATATATATATATATATATATATATATATATATATATATATATATGTGTGTGTGTGTGTGTGTGTGTGTGTGTGTGTAGATAGATAGCCCTGCTTATTTCTTGTAACAGGTGTAAATACTTGTTAAATCTGGAGTCTATCCTCTCATATACTTTATTTTAGTAAGCAGCTTAATACTGCATCACAACAACCTAACAAAAGACACACACGCTGAGATTTTTAACAAATCATTACCTATGTAACCAAGTGCTTATCTGAAGAGATCTCAGCTATTTAAAACTATGCACTCTAATCCTGATGCTCCAATCACTGGGCTGTGCAAGAACAGGATCGTGGTTAGCTGTGTCTCTGGTGCCAGGGTTCAGGATGTGACCAGAGCCATTAGGTCTAGTTGTAGAGAGATATAGCTGAGCTCTATGTACAATCTTCCAAGGCAGATAAATCACTTGTTTTCCCAAGGATGATGCCACAATGTCAAACAAATAATTGATTTCTCAACAACTTACTTATCAACCGGAATTGGTCCAGGGGGTGCAATATGTGTCAACATGGGAGGCAATAATTGACAGGCAAACCTGTTACACCAGGGATAGCCTTTGTCTCCCTTCCTAGGGCTTACACATAATAACTAAGTTGTTTTCTACCAGTACAGTGCTTTTTTAAGCAAAGTTAATTTGTTAGATATTCCAGCCTAGCAAATTCTAATATGGCCTACATTAAGGTGGTTATTCTCAACTATGAGTCTGACCAAAAAGTAACCTTATTTGGAGACCTTCCTGACACTAAAGCACATCTACATATTTGTTACAGAAATTTGGTTTCTGTGTTTAGATAAACACTCTCAGTATAATAGGTTATAGTGCATATTACTCTTTGAAACCATCTCAGGATGGTAGGACAGTATCTTTATTTGCTCAGGTATTAACTCATGTCAAATACTTAAAGATTCTAAATTCTATCTCTTTCACATTTTGGTTGATTTTGACAATACTGATTACCACATCAGTGTCAACGATGATTCCCCTCCCCTGCCACCTGAAGACCATGCTAGCTACCGTGACAAAATGGATGACATATAGGTTAATAGGTATGTACTATGCTAATGACCAATGGGACCTTTTTAAGCCTAGCCAGACATCCCAAATCTCTGACAAGTTCTGGCACCCTTGTTAGTGTAAGCAAGGGCCTAGGAGATGAAACCATTAGAGACATAGGTGCTAAATCAGTTTCCCATGGAGTTGTTCAATTTACACTTTAATTGGTTTAGGGAGGAGCTCTGCTTCATATAGATGGGGAGACTGTTTCAGAGGATGGCAGGCTCTGGGATACATAGCTGTCTTCCCAGCAGATCCTATTTATGTCACAGGCAAGGTTTAAGTCTTTAGAATGTGTAATTCTGATGCTATTTGCTTTGTGGATATGAAGGAGGTTCATTGGATCCAATGATGCCTTGTTATGGTGGCATAGATTTCCCCTCAACAACCTGTAGGAGACAGACTATAGGACGAGAGCTCTGAGGTCGTCTGCATAGAACATATTTATGTCCTGAATTCTTTTAGTGGGGAGCATACCACTCAACCTCTTAAAGCAAGAAGTCTGGGCAAAGCCTAAAATAATGGGGGACAAATGCCCAAAAATAGGGACAGTTTTTAAATATTGCTCTTATAAACTTAGAAAGCTGCTAGAATAACAGGATTTGTTTGTGTTAGCAGGCATTTTCTGTAGGACATGAAGTTTGAAACTCAAATAAATGTCATTATTTGGTCATTATTTAGTGACTTCAATCCTCTGTGATTTGCCAGAAAACCAAAGATTTTATGAGGGGCAGACCAACGATTTGAGGCAAAAATCTGTCCAGTTGAGAGGTATGGTGGGGAACCTCTGTGGACATTCCAATTGTTAGATGAGCTGGTTAGGTAGATACCAAAGGGAGCATTGTACTCAATGATGGGGCTGATGAGTAACAAATACAGTTGGAGCGGTCATTTCCTGGGACCTAGATGCCATACCTTTGTTTATAAGGTGCACAACATAGAAGGATTTCCTCACTACTGCTGACATGTGATGGTCAAAGGCTAGATTACTGTCTACATGTGTCCCCAAGTCCCTGACTACTGGGTCGACTCTTAAGGGTGTATTGTCAATATGGTAGTTACCAGTGGTGGCTGACATCCTGAAGAATACTATTATGCATTTCTTAGGATTTAGTTTTAGTCCATGACTCTGGCACAAGTTATTTGTTTGTGTCAGCCCTTCTTGGAAAGCATTAGTGCCAGTCAGGGATTCTATGACTTCATATAATTTGCAGTCTGCAAATTTGGTCCACCAGAGGGTTCTTGATGTTAGCCTTGACTTTAGAGAAGTAGTTGCCAAAAAGGAGCGGTGGCAGGGCAGATCCATGAGGGACTCCTTTGATGACTGGCTCTTTGTTGAGGTGGGCTTCCTAATTCTAACTTCCTGGGTCTTGTCTGAGAGCCAGCTGGCTGTCCACTGGGTGACATAAGAGTTTACACCTAACCACTTGAGTCTGTCAATAAAATAATGCCCGAGGGTTAGGTGAATTGGTTTGCCCTCATCCATTGCTTTGGTGATGATCTTAAAGAAGTCAACCAGGTTGAATAGGCATGAACTGACCTTGATGAAACCAAGCTAGGCTAAATCCAGAGTCTGGAGGTTTCCTATGTCATTATTAATCATTTACATGTTAATTCTTGCCATGGCTTTGCATATGCGACTAGTGAGACTTATGGGTCTGTAGTTTCCAGGGTTCCTAGATGGCTCATCTTTGTGCATTGGGATGACAATTGCTGTTCACCATTCATGAAGTGCAAAGTCTGTTTGGATGCTTATGATTAAATAATGATTCCAGAGGGCCTGACAGGTCATGTTTCATGTTAATTAAAAGGCATCCTGGGATATTGTCAGGTCCCACTGATGCAGTTTTTTTTGCCTTACAGAAAACATTGAGGACTTGTTCCCTAGTAACAGTTGGGGGAGTTATATTTGATGGTATTTCCTGAGGAGAGACTTGGGAGGGATAGATATGAAAAGGTTTGCATATATTTTGGCTCATTGTAGGTGGCTCCATTAACAATGAGATCTGCACAAAATTGTGTATTGCCTTTGAGGTTGTGGACATAGGTAAAAAATGCTTTGTGGTGTTCCTTGACCTGAGAGGCCAGATTTACCCAAAATTTGGCTCTGATAGACTTTATTTGTCCTCTGAGTTGTTTGCTTAGGTTGATGAGAGTGATTTTATCCTGCTGGGTACCACACCACCTAATTTTTGCCATGATTTTCTTCCTTCTGTAATACAGCCTATTGATGTGATTCCACCAGGCTGGCTTGTTTTTTGAGTTAGTTCTGTAGTTATTCCTGGTGGGTACAGCTGCCTCTATGCAGCTATTAACATGCTTGTACAAGGTTTCTGTGAACAGTTCCACATAGGCAGCAGTGTTCTCAGGGATTTTTGGGGGGGCTTGATATTTTGTTAAGATATCACTTAATAATAGGAAGTCAGCTTTAGATTAGTTTCTGAACATTCCAGGATTAGTTGGGGTTCTGGGTTTTGCTTTTACTTCATAGGAGGCCATTCTGTGGTCTGACCTTAAAGGAGAGGACATTACACTAGGGGAGTGTGGAGTGTTATATCATATTAGTGAGGACCAGATCCAGTATGTTTGCACCCGTGGTACTCACAGTCTGGTCCAGGGAATTTTTGTTTACAAAATTTAGGAATCTCTGTGCCTACATATTTGGTGTTGTATATGATTCCCAATTAATAGTGGGGTACTTAAATTTGGCAATGAATATGGTATCAGGATGGATAGCAAGTGTTTCCAGTAAGCTTAAATATGTGTTATGGTTTTCCTGAGTCATACAGGGTACCTATAGCTTGCAAGGAAGTGGTATGGGGTATTGCCTATGGTGATTTTGAATGTGAAGAAGCTGAAATGCTTCATCTTGTTTGACCAGCCTTGGGGTATTATCTTTGATGTAGATCAAGACACCTGCACCTTTAGTCCCTGTCTGTGTAGTAGCTGGTCTAGATATGTGTAGAAGGCATTATAGCCTTACATTGCTGGGGTGCTGTCTCCAGCTTTAAACTATGTCTCAGTGACTGCACAGACATCAGCATCCTCTAGTGTGAGGAGAAATTGTAGGGAGTGGAATTTCTTTGCTTAGACACCTAGTACTGAACAGTAACACATTTTCATTTTTATGGTTTTGTTTTGTTATATTGGAAGGGTTGCCAGGTTGACCTTGCCTAAAAAAGGAACCATGGGGGAAGACAATGTTTTAGTTAATATTCAAAACCTAGACGGGAGAGGTGCAGAACATCCTTTGCAAAGCACCGTGGTCTGCTGACCATCCCCTTCCATGCTGATGAATATTACACCCTCTTTGAATAACACCAGAAACTGAGACAATTATTAAAGTCAGACATCTTCTTATTGTGGCATCATCCTTACAGAAGGTAGAATGCTGTTCCATGTTGGGTTCATTCCAGCCTGTAACACATATTCTCTTCATATAGCCAAGGGATGTACATCTCAGGTCATTTACACCCACGTGGACTATGACTGAGTTATACTAGTACTTGTGGTCCAAATACCTAAGTGCATCCATAATGTAGCATATCCTGGCCCCTGATAAGCAATTGACTGTCATTTTCTCTTTACTCAGCCTAGTGAAAGGGACATCATTGTGTCTCACAATGGAATCTCCAATGACAAAATGTTGGGACATGTGGTGGCTTGCCTTACAGGCTTAGAAATACAGCTCCATGAGATGTGGCTGTATGTGTTGATGCGAGTGTTGTTTTGGAAGAGTACATTTGGGGTTGCTTAGGGCATTTGTTATGTGCACTTCATCTAGGAGGCCTTTGTGGTTTAGGAAGGTTACATTTAAGTCTCTGTGCCTGCTTCATCTTGTGTGTGATAGGTGCAGCATGTGTACTACAAGATTAACATTAGGAGTGCTTTTAGTTTAGAACTTTATCTCCACTGACATTGTATACATACATCTCTCACATATCCTGTCAGTTTGTTTCAGAACTGGCTGGTTGTCAATGAACAAGAAGGAATTTCTACATTACCTCTGGATACCCATGTCTATCAAACCAGTAATAGTGATAGTGGGAAAGTTCATACCCATGGCTACAGACCCTGGTTTTATTGATTAGATATCTGTTAATCCATATACTCTAATTCTACACAGCTTCAATTATTCATCGGTCATTTGGGAGTCTTACATAACTAGTAAATAACAGAAGCTGCAGTGGTGCAGTGGTAGCGTTGTCGCCTCACAGCAAGAGGTTCTCCCATTCGATTCTCGGTCGGAACGCCTTCTGTGTGGAGCCTGCATGTCCTCCCCATGGTCGTGTGACATTCGAAAGACATGCGTGAATGGACGTGCCTTTGTTGAAGTTTGGGCGTCAGACTGGCACCTCAGCACCATAAAAATTTACTGCCAATCATTAGCGGACTGGAGTACTGCTGTGGCAGCACCTAACTGGGAAAAACCGAAAGAAGAAGAAGAACATAACTAGTTAATGACACACACAGCATATCCTAGATTTAATTAATATCAGCTCCCTACATCATATTTTCCTAGTTCCAATGAAAGGGTTCAAGAAATATACTTGACTTTGTACTTTCATATATTGCCTTTGCTTCCGCACCTACTAACATTTTTTCCCTCTTTGATCTAATCTAACCACCAGATGGCGATGCTTTCCTTAAAATTGATACAAATTACCCACCAAGTCAACTACTTTCAGGGGCTACTCCAAAACCAGCCTTATATCCTTACATGCCTGCCTTAAGAATTTCAAAAGTGCTTTGTCTCTTGCTGACCTAATCTGTAAGTCAACAACATTTACCCTTGATTTTTACAGCTATCACATCCAATTTATAGATAAGCAGTATTCTTTGGGCATAAGCATAGTGGAATATTTAGAGGTAAATCCCTGTGTTAGAACTCTCAGATAAACAAGTTATATTGGAAAGAAAATTATGGTTTGTATAAAAACTTTCCATCATCAGTCAGGAGGAGGAGTATAAACTGGTCTGTAGGGATCTTAAACACACCATTAGGAAGAGTAAATTATAACAGTAGAACAAAATGACAATAAAAGAAAGTCATGTGGAACAAAGGATCATTTGTTGTTAAATAAAGTCATAGTGGAGAACTGTAAAAAGGGGAAGAATCTAAGTATGACATGGATTGACTACAAAAAGCATCTGATAGTGTCCCACATTCATGGATAAAAGAGTGCTTAAAAATGTATATGATATACCCTACACTGACCAACTCCATTACAGTGACCATGAAACAGTGACAGACCACTTTGCAATTACGCCATGATAAAGGACAAATTATTATCCCAGGGATAAAAATTCAAAGCGGGATATTCCAGGGTGACTCCCTGTCACCACTGCTATTCTGCCTTGCCCTTAACCCATTAAGCTGTCTACTTAACACCTTAGGTCATGGCTATAATTTGCCTCCTAGAAAACAAAAAAAGTGTAAAGACTTCTTCTCTTTGTCGATTATTTAAAACTGTATAGCTCATCAGATGAGGAATTGAAAGCACAACTTCAAGTTGTCAAAACTTTTTCAGACGATATAAGAATGCCATTTGGTCTTGATAAATGTTCCAAAAACAACCTTTAAAGCAAGAAAACTGCAGCACAAAGAAAACATCAGTTTGGGACAAGAATGTGATATAAAAGAACTTGAGTACGAGGAAGTGTATAAACATTTAGGAAAGGTTTTAAGTGTTTTATCATTTTTTATGGTCTGAAGAAGTGGGTAAGCCACAAAAGCACTCACCAGTTTGTTTTGTGTACATTTATCACTGTTATTAAAACTGTTTTTACTCAACTTCAGCCTTTTGGACATCCATTTTTGGAATATTATGTAGGAAACTCCATGTCAACTCTTTTGCCTTTTGACAACCTTGACTTTCAAAATGTCAAACAATGTGACATATATCACCCGATATGTTTTCTAAAACTAAAGGAACATGCATGGGTCTATAGCATCCATACCTACATCCATTGTATACAGACTTACACATACTTATATACATGCATACATATAACTGTGAATTATGTAGGGATCTCATGATAAATATGTACAGGTATAGTATGTTTTTTACTGCAAAGATAAAAAATGAGTTATTTTGTTCTATTTTCTTTTTTTTTTTTTTTTTTGTCCTCTGTTTCTGCCGACATTCAAGCCATTGCCACAACTGTTAACACCCTTTTGTTCCTTCATGTGGTGCAAGAGCAGGACTGTAGCATGGTCATCATATAGGCACCCCTCAGAAGGACTTTACTTGACCCCTACTATACTATGTGCATGCCACTAAAGTTCTAAGTGTTAGACGCTCAGTGATTCGTAGGTTAATGCTAAGCAGTTGATCCAGTGGACAGGTTGTAGTCCAGCTACAAGATCTCATATTAAATTTATCATAACATGATTTAATACCAAATCCCCAATAGGATGAATTATTTTGGATCTAGTTATGTCCCCTTTCCATAAGGGCTTGAGGGTCTAGAATAGGAATTTAATTTCAACCCATCCAATTCAAGTTATGCTTGTAAAGGGTCAGGGAAATACTATGCATTACATCCAGGGGGAGTTTATGCCATGAAAGATATATTCTCTGTGACAGAGCTCAATCCTGCCAGCAAGTCATCTTTATATTGCAGTCAAATATCAGATCTCTTGAGCAGGTGTTTAGGGTGGTGGTAGTTTTGTGGATGTGAAGGAGGTTGCACAGAATAGGATCCTTTGAGCCTCTGCAGGCTAAGCAGTGGTTCCCTTTCAAAAGTCAGTAGGACATGGAAAAGTGAGAGATTACTACTTTAAGGTGGTCAGTATAGGTTAAGGTGTACATGCCCTTCATTGTCCTTAGCAAGGAAATGCTGTGGTTTCTCAAGGTGGGCCACATTCCTTGATAAATGCATACCAACATGGGCATTATGCTCTATAATTGGCGTGATAAGGGAAGAGTACAGAGAAATGATGAATTCCTTGACTCTAGAAGATATATTCCTGGTGATTTGTCTGGATATATGAAAAAATTTCCTAAAGACAGTGGTCAGAAAATAGTTCATTGTCAATAAAAGTGTCCAAGTCCCTAATTACAAAGTCAATTTTGGGGGGAGGGCTGGGTGGGCAGGTGTTATCTATGCGTATCATGCAGGGGTACCTGCATTTGCCAAAGGACACAATATTGCATTTCTAGGCATTTAGTTTGAGGCCTTGGTCTAATCACCCACTTGTTTATGCACACTCATCCCTACTGGAGAATCTGGTGATAAAGTGGGATGTTTATGTCTGCTCTTAGTTTGCAATCAACAGCAAACATTGTCAGCCATAGGCCCTTGGTGTCGACCATGATGTCAGAGAAATGGATACCAAAGAGGAGTGGTTCTAGTACACAGCTGAAAATGTCTTTTTTAGTTAAGTGTGGTCCTCCTACACTAGTATACTGGGTTCTATCAGCGAGACAGTCAGCTATCCAGCAGAAAACATAGGGGTTTACATTTAGTTTGATTAGTTTATTAATGATGCCAGAATGTTGAATGGAATCGAAAGACTTTTGCCAAGTCCAGGTACACAGTACGAATCAATTTGCCTGTGTCAAATGCATTGGTGACATATTCAAAAAAATCAGCCAGATTTAGGAGGCAAGATCTGCCTTTAACAAACCCAAACTGGTCTGGGACAAGACTTACAGTTAAGGCTGGTGAGTCTTAAGGGTCTATAGTTTCACAAATCAGTAGTGAGTTCTCCTTTGAGGAGTAGGCTAATTACAGTAGTTCTTCATATCTCTGCTGTGAATCCAGTAGAGAGGCCAATACTAAATATACTTAATACTGAATCCTCCAATGTTTCTTGCTGATAAGAAGACAGCCTGGCACATTATCAAGGCCCATGGAGATAATGCTCTTAGGACTTGCTCAGAGGTGATGACTAGGCAGCACAGCAAGCAAATGTGCTGCAGATAATTAGGTGGAGAAAGGGAAGTATAATTTGAGCTGACCTTTTCTGCTAATATGTTGACTATGTCCTCAGAGGATAAGAATATGGTGCTTTTCATAGTAACTCAGAGCATTGCTGAGTATTAAGTCTGAGATTTCTAACCTAGCTGAAGAACGCTTTGTGGTTATCCTTAGCATGGGTGGAAATTGTCAATTTATAGTTATTTTTGGAGGATTTTATTTTGTTTCTGTGTTATTAGTCATGTTTTCTGAGTTCTGTAGATTAGGGGTATTATTTTGTATAGTTCATGAGGAGCTCTGCTGCTTCTTATTGTAAAGTGTGTTAATGCTGGAGTTCCACCACCTGGATCTGATCAGAAACATGACACTTTATGTATACCTTATGCAGACCAAAAGCCTCAAAGCAAGCCTGGAAGTTAAAATATCTATGAATAAAGCTGCATGTGATGTGAAGTCATTGGGGTAAGGAGGGTGCTGAATTTAATCAAGTCATTAATTAGTTGGAGTAGATTTGCCTTGGAATAGTCTCTGAAGATGGACTGGTAATGAGGTAACTCTGGTCTTGCACTTAAGATAAGTGATCCTGCATGGAAGTCAGATTTGACCAGTGATTTGATAACCCTAAGTACTAAGCATAGAGGACTACATTGGTGTGAACTGGGTCTAATAATCGTTCACTGGGGTTTGTACTAGTTGGTCTAAGGAGCTGTCATTCATGAAGTCCAGGAATCTTTGTGCATATTTATGGGTGGTACTATAGGTTCCCCAATTAATGGAGGAGTATCTGAAGTCACCCAAGAGGATAGTTTTGGGCTCTATAGTGTAAGATGCCAGTATCTTTAGATATGCCTCATGGTTTGATGAGTTAATTGAGGAGATAATACAGCTGGCAACAATGTGGTACTGGGTTTTGGTTATCATGAAAGGGATGTGGAGGAGCTCATGGTCATTGTCCTGCATTATGAGTCTGGAAGGAAATGATTTCTTAGCAACAAAAGATACACCCCCTCTAGCTAAACTTTCCATTCCTGTGTTGGATCCAAAGGGGTAGTAAGAATTTAAAAATTCCCACACTGTGTGTCTGTGAGGGGGGGGGGGTGCAATCACTGTTCTGGAACCATGCTTCAGTAACTACGCATATGAATATATTTTCCATGATTAGGAATATCTGTAAGGAGTGTGTCCTTTTGTTAAGACTTCTAGAATTAGGCAGTGTCATCTTTATATTGTTTTGATTTTGATTGCAAATTACCTACATAGCCAGAGACTGACTTTGTCTGAAAAAGGCACTATGGTGGAGGAAAAAATCTTAGCCTATATTAGGAAGCCATAAAAGAGAGATGCAGGCCATTCCTAACAAAGCAGCTGGGGTTGTCATTCATCTCTTCCCAGGCTGATAAATATTGAATCCCCATTGAATGACCCCAGTTGTTCAGAAAATAATTAAAGTCAATCTTTTGGTTGTATTGATGCATCATTGTCATGATGGTAGCATGCTGATCACTACTAATTTCACATCCATTTCAGATGCATATTCTGTGAACTTTGTCATGTATCATCCAAGGAGGCACATCTCAGTCATTCACCCCACATGCTCAGTGATCAGGTCACATGTGTACCTGGGGTGAAGCAGCATGAAGGCCCTAGTGACATTGTGGATCCTGGCAACTGAGGGACAAATAACTGTCATTCTGTCTTTGCTCAGCCTAGTAATTAACTCTCAGCTGTCCAGATTTTTGCCTCATATTTTTGGTCTGTTCCTCAAAAAAGTATGTTTTTCAAGCAAATCACTGACAACTGAAGTCAGAAAATAATGGCAGACATTTCTGTTTCAGACTTCATAACCTTCAGAAAATTAATGCTAATTCAAAACCTGTTATTCTAAAAAACGTCATATGATTATAACAGCAGTATTTAAAAACTGTCCCTATTTTTGAGCCCATGTCCCCTCAGTTTTTATGGCTTTGTCCAGATTTTATGCACTAAGAGGTTGAAAGGCATGAGCGTCTGTGTGTCTAACTATGGAATCTCATATCACCAGAACATTGGCAGATATACAAGCTTAGTTCTGCTGCCTTAAAGGTTTGCTGATTGTGAGACCCCTTTTTGTGGCCATGTTAACTGTAGTATCAGACTGTATGTTGGCTTAGACCTGTAGATGCTGGATAATGTGCTGGAGGTAGAGTTGAGAGTTTAAGTTGATGACTAGAATAGATTTAGGAGTTCTAAGAGGATTGGGTAGAGATTTTTTAACTGCATTATCATGAGACAGTTTTGTATTGACAGTATGTGGATGATGCATACATGTGGGAGAAGCTAAGACAGTATTAAGCTTACTGCTTGGTATTGGTTGAGAGAAGGGCACCAACTCTTTAATTAGGTGTTTACACCCCTCACGGATAGTGTCCTTTGTGTTAAGTAGAAGTTCATTTTCATTGAGTATGAGGTGGTTCTTTCATTGCTTTGTGATACCGTGTGATATAAGGCTGTCAATAGTAAGAGGAGGATCAGTCTTCTATCTTCCCATGATGACCAGTGTTGCTATGTAACAAAGTATAGTGTGGAGCTAGAGGGGTATGAGGAATAATGCAGATGAAAGGTTTGATGGACTGGAGAAACATAGGACTGCACAAATAATGGAAGGAATGTAGAAATCTGCTCAAGTCAGCTTACCTGACTGCTCTGCCCCCCTGCACCTTTTTTTAAACCCTAACCCTAATGCTTCTTCTTCCCTAACCTTAACCCTATACCCTACTGTTAAAAGAAAAACACTTATTTCTCCAACATTCGCCAGAAGAAACACAGCGATTTTGATAAGCAAATAAAAGCTTTATTTACATGCATGTACATAAAAATCAACTGCCAATCATTAGCATTAGCAGACCGGAGTTCCACTGCGACGACCCCTAACCGGGAAAAGCCGAAAGACACAAACAAATATATATATATATATATATATATATATATATATATATATATATATATATATGAAACACTACTCATTTATATAGATCTGCATGCTGAATGTGTACATTCACAGTATCCCCCCACTCTAAACCTCTTCATTTTTGTCTGTATGTCTACATGGAAAACTTATTTGTAGATTCATAGATATTCTAAGTCAATAGAGTCTTATGTCCATTCACAGTTTGGTAGGACCCACCCTAAAGCCACAGCTTTTTTTTCCAGGAAGGCCTTACTAGTCAATCCCAGAGTAAATTTGTAGATACTCATCCAGTCTTCTAGTTTATATTTCAAGGAGGATAGTGAGTTACATTACTTGACAAATGGGGGAAGATTATTGCAGAGGTTTGGAAGGCACTGAGTTATAAACCTGTCCCTTCACCATGTTTTATCTGTTTATGATGGTGTAGGACCCTGTTTCTAATAATGGTGGAGAAACTGGATCATGTACAAGGGGAACTTATTTATTTCACTTATTTTTATTAACTGGAATAGAGCGTTGATGGAATTGGACCTATTTCATGTTCACTCTGGGACATAAAAGCAATCAATTGCATATAAATAAAATGCTTAAAAATATGCAAAACACAAGAGAGCAACATATATGCAATAAAACAAACATAAAATATCAAAAATGAAATATTGTGTGGCTTGTGACAATTTAACAATTTTGTATTCTAGTTTCAAGAACCTGGTTTGAGATGTGTGGCTTTGTCAGTAATTCATAAACTCTTTCCTAAACCTAGTGGATGGGAGATCGTAGGTTTACCCCGGGTATCACTTCTGTGTCACTGTTAGACAGAGGCACAGTATACTAACCTCGAAAAAGGGCATAGCAAAATTAATTTAAAATGGGTGGCGAAAGCCATACACACTCTGGCTAGGCTTATAAATGCCCTAGGGAAAATAGCCTAGTATGAACCTATGAACCTATGAACCTATAAAGCATAAGATGTTTAATTTAATTATACACAAGACCACTCAGCATTACACACACAGGCATAGACACACACACCACAGATGTCTTTATCATGAATTACACAGTAGTGTAGTTAAATATGTGTTGTATTATAATAAGACAGGAATACAGAAAACATCAAAGTTTAAGGTTGCGTGTACAATGCCCCTTTCAGCATGTATCTCACAAAGCATATGCAACAGTTAGAGAGAACACAGAGGTTTGTCTTCCTCACCAGGAGAATCCAGGGCTTCAAACATCTACCCTACATAGATAGGCTAAAAGCCCTGTCTCTCTACTCAGTCTCATACCGATTCTACAGAGGTGACCTCTGTCTGGCATATAAGCAATCTCAGACCCCCCCTTTGATGGGACTGCTGCATATCCACAAAGTAAGCTCCACTTGAGTAATCTGCATGCACAACCTCAACCTGGTCTGTGACATCAATAGGACTTGTTGGTTTGACAGATTTGTGCTCCAGAGACTCCCCCTTCTGTGGAATAGACTCGCTCTCCACGTCAAGCAGAGTACCTCATTATCCCTTTTTAAGAGCAACCTGGATAACTGGATGGGGAACAGAAAATACACCCCTGGGATTCCACCTATGTCCCCGATGGACAGGAGCATTGGGTGCTGACTTGTCAGAATATGGGCTAAATAGTTGGCTAGGCTTGTAAGGCCCTCAGGGCCAATGGCCTAGTAACTTCCTATGATCCTATGATTAAGTTATACAAAACATTTGAAAAAGTAAATATTGTCTTTAAAGCCTTAAGTCATGAACAGACTGCCAAATGAAAATTCTCTGTCATTGCACAATACTATTTTTAAACAAGGCACTTCAAGGATGATAGCAGGTAATTGTCAGGGCCAAGGACCTTAAGTTATTCAACTATGGCTCATGTCATTAAATATACTAATGAAGTAACACAGTGAGTCTTTTAATAAGTACTTGTGTATATCTGAAGAGTCCATGTCTTGTTACTTAAAATCAGCAGTGTATTATCTCATGAGTATCTAACCCTATATGTATTAAGAAAAACTCATGAAAAGAGCATTTGTATACAATAGCACTAGTACATACAATTTAACCTGTGTTGGGCCAGTTCAGGGAATTCACTAATGCAAAAATAATGCATTGAATGCATTACCTGTGAGATGCTACTCCATTCTTCAGCACACCACCATTTATCTCATCAGATGAGGAATCTGATTTTGTGCAGACTGAAATATCTGTCCTCAGTGCTTTGTCACCAGCAGAAACACAAAGCCACCAAATGTTTTTCTCCTAGAAGAAAAATACAAAGTACTTAAACATTAGCTAACCTCAGATTCTTCTCAAATATCTCCTTTTTAGCATGTTGTTTGCTACAAGACATGTAGATCAGCTGCTAGGATCAAATTGAACTATCTGGCTGCACAGCTTGTGATTGTACAGTCTATTACACAGGAATACTAAAGATGATAGGACTGTCTGCAGCATAGCCCTGAACTCTTCCTGATTTTGCAGAATAACTCTGATTTTGACTCATATTTTTGCCTGTTCCCCTCATAAATTGCTTTGATTTTCTGGTAAATTCCTAAGAATTACAATCAGTCAGTCAGTAATGCCATTTTTGTTTTGCAAAACATAATAACATATTCAAAAAGAAAACCTATTCAATGAACAAGTTCCAAGCCACACATTTCCTCTAGTACAAAGTGGTATTCCAGCTGTTAATACTAAGGAGGAGGAAAGGGAAATGACAGAAGAAAAATATAAGAAACATCTAAGAGAGAAGGAAAAAGAAAGAAAGAAAACTGGCATTAACTGTGCATATGTCACAATATACGCATCTATATCATAACATCGACAGCTTAGGTTGTCGAATCCTAAAACATTGACACCTAAGCGTCAAAAGCTAACAATAGCGAATGGCCACATCATCGAATTCTTTCCTCGGGAAAGAATTCGTATGACCATCCATAAACAAAATAAACACACCCAAACATAGTGGGGGGCTGCAACCCCCCATCCCCCCAACTAAATATACCAACTCCGAGATTGCTCTACAATGGGAAAAGGGCAAATCCCCAATAATGGCTACACAAATTCTTTCCTGAGGAAAGAATTCGAAGATGTGGCCGTTCGCTGTTGTAAGCTTTTGACACTTGGGTGTCGATGATTAAGCATTCGACAACCTAAGCTGTTGACAATTCAATAGGAACCCCAATATACTCATACAATACATTTTCTAAATGGTTAAGGGTTTAATAAAAGGCAGATTGTATGGAAACCATATATTATGGTTTTCTGTGTATCAGGTAGGTAAAATGTATTTGCCACATGGTAGGATCTGTCCTCTTGGGGGAGCTTGTATCCATGTGAGGAAACCCCCCCCCCCCATTTTTAATGCTGAATCAGCTGTAGTGTCTTTTTATAAAGACTGCCCAGCTTTCAGTATTGATCTTCTGTGAGGTTCTCCATTGTGATGCCAAGTATTGGCATGTTATAACTGAAAACTGAAAAGCCCACAATGTTTGGGGTTGGCCCAGGTCTTTCCTCAGTATAAACTTGTTAGTATCCATGTCTTGGTATTATTTTGTATTGTGATCTGGATGACTTTGCCTGCCAGCTTAGTTGTCTCCCACCAAATGTTCCTAACTTTTCTACATGCCCAAAACATGTGATAATTGTCTGTCTGAATTTGCAGGCATACTGGACATGTGCTTACCATACCAGGACCCTTCTCAACCAATCTGATAACTTGTCTAGGTTATCCAGATAGTGTACCCTAGTAATCTAGGATGTTGGCACAACCAGCTTATCATCAGAAGGGGTAGAATCTCATCTTCCAAACTTGGTTTGGAAGAGAAATATTCTACATGGGATTTTCAAGGCTTTATAGCCTTTTCTCTGTAACATTCTGTGTAGTGAAAATATAGGTGTGTCAGTTTTAGTTTATGAAAGGCACTTGGACAGATAGCTATTGATTTTATTATTGCTTCTGCAGACTGCTCTGGATTTTTAAGACATACCATGTATGGGGAGTGATAGGCACTGCTGTCAGATTTCTAGATTATTCCAAAAAATTCCAAGTCAGGAGTCTGAAATCCTCCTTTCATTCTACAAAGGCATTGAAATACAGCCCATCTTTAATTTGTTCAGTTCTATGGGGGCCATGTGTCATCCAATCTTCCCAACAAAAAATTTCACCAGCTAATTTTAGGAGGGGAGTCATCGATATTAGCATCTTCTTATTCCAATATGTCCATATCTGGATAGTTCTTTGCCAGCTTATTCAAAGGCATAATAATTGTTTGGAACATTTGCAATGTTTTTAAGAATGTAGGTATGGACTTGAGATGCCAACATAGATCATAATGGTACCTAATAGTTCGGCTTCTATTTTGGACAGTAACACCAAATGTTAAAGTTTCGTAGTTGTTCTTCAGAAAATGCATGTTGGTGCAAAAATTGTTTTTCTATTAACCTTTTAAGTGTAATTGGGCCAATATTTAAAAATGGTCTCTCATTAATTTGGCTTTGTCGCTGATTCATGAGCAAAGAAGTTGAGAACTATATTTTGTGGTAAAGGAAATAAATGCTGATATTAATTAAGTAATAAAAGTATTACAACATGTGTTTGAACAAAAAGGATACTTTAAAATCTGATATTTTTGAATACCTTTTTGTACAATATCAAAGTTTTCAAGATTTCTGAACTCTATCTATTCAAGTCAAATGAAGCAGGACAGTGCTGAAAGTGTGATATTTACTTCAGCTGAACCATCTTGCTAGTCCATGTAACACAGAGTTATAATAGGACTGCAATTTCTTGTTGCTGATATAGAAAAAAAGTTATAATTGACTACAATTTCTTACTCAGTTGCTGATGTAAAAAAACTATTTTGGATACAGCTTTGTAAACCGATCAAAATAATACATATTTTAATTCAGAATTGTTTTCCAAAACCAACATTAAAAAATTCATAAGTGCTCACATTTCTACCCTGTTAGATTTAAACAAAATGTGTTAAAGGGTTGGACTGTGAGACCTTCCAGACTGACCTATAAAATTTGTATTCTTCAGAGAGAACTTAAGTTGCAAATTTTTATTTGAGATGGATGTATTCAGATCAGGACACTTTGAAAGCTTTTACTGAAGTCATAGCACATAGACATTTAGAATATACATACATTAACTTTCAGCTTTTCCCAGTTAGGGGTCACCACAGTGGAACTCCTGTCCATTCATGATCGGCTATGGATTTTTATGGTGTTGAGTTGCCAGCCTGACGCCCAAACTTCAACAAAGGCACGCCCATTCACGCTCGCACCTACCTGCATGTCTTTAACGTCACTCGACCATGGGGAGGACATGCAGACTCCACTCAGAAGGCGCTCCAGCTGAGAATCAAATGGGAAAACTTCTTGCTATGAGGCGACACTAACCGCTGCACCACCGCAGCTTTACATACATACATATTAAAAATGACTGAATATTTGCTAGATAGAAAATAAACTAATACATAGTGAAGTTAGGCTGTCACGCTTTCTTACAGTGTAGATACTAATGCCATTAAAGACATTTTGTTAAAAAATGAGTCTATTTTGAAGTGCCATAATGAGTTATTTTAACCCATGAATGAAGGTCCTTTGTTGTGACTAGAAGATGACAAAACTAAAAAGGCCTGTTGGAACAATTACTTTTTTCAAAGCTTATAGTTGTGTCTAAACTTAATGGAAAGTTTATATGTGGGTTTTGTCTTTATTGCAGATCCTTCAGCACTGGTCCATATATAACTATGGCTGGTTTTGATAAAATTATTGAATTTGATAGCCTTTAGAGGCATTTGTTGAACAAAATTGTTTATTTAGCAACCTGTGATATAAGTCCAGGTTTTTATGTAAAACTTAGAGGAAATTGGAAAAAAGAATATATGAACATGTCAGCAATTAAAAATACGCAGACACAAAATGTCCTTTATAAGCACAGCATCTCCTGCAAAGGGTTTAGAAAATTCAAGTTTTTCATTTTAAATCTGATATTGCCAGTGATTAGAGAAGGTGGTTTTAAATCCCTCTTAGGGAAAAGTGAATTACTTTGGCAACTTTGGTTCAATACATACCACTGTTGTCACAACACTTGATGCAATTTTGTTAAAAGTATTTCAAGTCTGAGAGCACAAGAAAGGAAATGAGTCAGTTTATATATATATATATATATGTGTGTGTGTGTGTGTGTGTGTGTGTGTGTGCGTGTGTGTGTGTGTGTGTGTGTGTGTGTGTGTGTGTGTGTGTGTGTGTGTGTGTGTGTGTGTGTGTGTGTGTGTGTGTGTGTATGTGTGTGTGTGTGTGTGTGTGTGTGTGTGTGTGTGTGTGTGTGTGTGTGTGTGTGTGTGTGTGTTTATTTTTATTAGCTGATAGTCACACGTTTAGAGCTCCAGTGTTTATATATCATTGTTTTAGTAATATTGTTCTGATGAAATCTCTGCTATCAAATGAAAGCACTTACTATGGAAATAAAAAACTGGATTGTAAGAGCTTGTTGTCTGTTCAGTTCACTAACTCATTGTTATTTATATTTACATTTCATTTACCATTTTACTGAGCTTGGCTAGTTTTTGTTGTAGAACATACACACTAATTTGCTTTGCACATTTCTTAATATACATTTCATTGAGACATGCATATTGACTCCTATTTCTTGCACCATAAGCCCGTTCCAGAGTTGCAATAAGACAGGAGTCAAACATTAGGAAAGTGTAAACTTAGTTCATGAAATAGACAAGTTTGTGATATGACAAAAACTGATATATATGCATTCGTATATAGTAATTACTAAAAAAAAAAAAACACTTCCATCAAATACTATTTCCTCATATCAGGATAATCAAAAATGGACTTACTGTCTAAGGAGCTACATTGTTTCCTGGGAGGCAAGCCCCCCCTCCCACTAACATGGGAGGCTGCCACTGCATGCACCACAAATCCACTAACTCCAAGATTATGTAATACCAGAGAAAAGGGAAAACTCCATTAGCCACAGTATTCTGTGATCTCAACACTTTCAATTTACTTCTTTTGATGAATATGCTAGTCAACAAAAATACAAGCCACATTTTGAATTTCACTAACATGGAAATTCAACCAATGAAGGGAATCCATATGTGTGTGTGTGTGTGTGTGTGTGTGTGTGTGTGTGTGTGTGTGTGTGTGTGTGTGTGTGTGTGTGTGTGTGTGTGTGTGCATGTGTGTATATGTATATAATGTGTGTGTGTATGTGTCTATAGGGGTTCTGAAGCACTGACTGAACACATTAGCTCAATCAATGTTAAATGTGATATTTTTGTGTGAGTATTCTATTTATTGAACATCCATTGCTCAGAATGACATTTTTTTTTTCAAAATTAGTAAGTGGGTTGTTGTGTGTTCAAGTGTTTGTAGGTTAGGATAGGGGTTTGATAAGGGGATAGTTCTAGTGCTGAGTGTGTATCTCTGCATGTGTATGTGTTTGAGCTTGTCTTGTATAGTGGCAGTGTTCCAGAAAGGATTTTTTAAGGTAAGGTAAGTTATAGGGTTAGGATTAGGGGCAGGGGCAGAATATTCCTTGAAGATATATTTTGATGGTTTTCTCATCTGTTTGCAATTATGCAGTTTAATTGGAGAATGAATGGTTGTTTTTTTGAAATATAACTGATGTTGATGCACAAATCTAACGCTGTGATTAGTGGCACTTATTTTCTGCCAGGCTGTCATTATCAGTTACTACACCCCCTTAGAACAATGAGTATCCAGTATAGATTTTCAGTTTTTAACCGTCCTTTTTGTGAAGCACTTTAATAGTACCATACTGCTAGTATTGTTTAATAGCAATTGTTTAAACTTGTTTGTATAATATTACCAGTTTTCCCTGCTTTCCTTTTCTGTGTCATTTAATTTGTTTGTTTTTAGTTATTCATTCAATATTATTCACTATATTGTGTCCTGTTTCACCCGAAACCATTGATAAAAGCTGACCTCAGTAATTGGGGATGAAATTAAGGATGATATAAACTTCCCTGAGGTTCATAGGTTCATATGAAATTACTAGGCTAATGGCTCAAGAGCCTTTACAAGCCCAGCCAGTATATAACCTGATTTATCCGGTATATGTCCACTAAGGGCAGGATGAAGGCATGGGTTTGTACCTATGCCTTGGGTGTTTTCACAGATTTTACAGATTGCCCCTATCCATAAGTGACATAGTAACCACCCTGGGTGTGAATATATGGTTCCCATCTAACCATCCAGATTGGCTTTGAATACGGTCACGGAAGGAGTCTGCTTCATGTGAATAAGAAGCCTATTCCAAAGAAGTGGCAGTCTCTGGGACATGTACCTGTCTGTCCGGAATGTTCTGTTTGACACGCTGACTAGGTTCGGATCCCTAGATCGGGTGACCCTCATGTTTCTTGACTTGCTGATATGCAGCAGCTCCATCAGGGCTGGATTTGTGAGCACCTTGTAGATCAGACACAGGTCGCCTCCTAAGAGTCAATAGGAGACAGAGTAAGGGAAAAGGGCTTTCAGTCCATCAACAAAGGACATGTTGTTTACACTCTGTATTTTCTTTGTGAGGAACTTTTGAAATGGCTCCAGCTGTTGTAGGTGTCTGGTCAAGTACATTCCAAATGGTGCATTGTGCTCAATCATTGGTTTAATGACAACAGCGTACAGTGGGGCTATAATCTCCCTAGATCTGGATGCCATACATGTACTTTTAAGGTTTGTAGATGACCTCTTCCTGGTTTGGGATGGTACAGGCCAGCAGTTAACTGAATTTATAGATTTCCTACAAAATACCACATCTTTTCTATCTTTCACTTATACATCATCAGCAAGAGAAATGGACTTTTTGGACATTAAGGTTACAGTGAATGCTTCTTCTAAACTCACTACCATTCTATATATGAAAGAATGTAGAAAAAATACACTGTTACAACGAAATAGCATGCATCCTGGCCATATATTTAAGAACATAGTTCAAGGCCATGGCATGCAACTTTCAAGGCTAAACAATGTTGATGCCTTATTCAACGGGATATACAGAATTTAAGGTCTGAGTTGTATGATAGAGGTTAGAGGAAGAAAGAGGTGGAGGATGCATTACATAACACTGTTAGGCATAGGAAGAATAGAGGTCGACCTTATTATTCTGATGGGAAATCAGTAGTGAATGACACTATAAATGACTTGACTTCTGTTGAAAAGACATTATCCATGTCTCTCTATTATACTAGTGATGCCAATAGTATTATACAGATAGTTAGGAATAACTGGTCTATCTTATATTTAGATGAACAGATTCGAGCTATTGTTGGTGAACAACCTAGGTTCACCTTTAAAAACAAGAAATCTTTGAAGAGGCAATTGTGCTAAAAGAAACATACACCAATGTGGGGCAACAACGTAACAGCCACATTTGGGATGTGTAGCTGTTCAAGGTTTAGCTTTTGTATATATATATTGATCCATTTGTTGATTTTAGTCTTCCAGTTACAAATAAAGAATATAAGTTTAATGTGACTGCTGATTGTCGCAGCAGGAATCTCATTTATCTGGCCAAGTGCAGGGCATGCAATTGTTTTTATATAGGTAAAACCAACATATCCCTCATGGAGAGAATGAGGGAACATTTATATTGCATGCATAATTTAGATGAGTGTAGTGCTTTAGCCAAGCACTATATAGAACATAGCAATGAACACATATTTGGTTTCAAAGTTATTGAGATAATAAATCACGATAAGTGTGGTGGTGATTTTAGAAATTACACAGAAAGCTGTGAATTGTCCTGGATCATAATAATGCAAGCAGATAGATTTCCAGGCATTAATGGGAGGTCTTCCATCAAACCAGATTTAAAAGCTAGAGGTCTCTTTAAATGATATTTTATTATTTTATTGAATGAATGTTTTAACTGGAGTATTTGGAATGTTAATTGGTAATGCTTTGCTATTTATTTGATTGAATTTGTGTAGTATGTGGTCTGATGAAGCACAGTGAATGTGTGAAAGTGCTTACCTTTTCTGTTAAAACTGCTTTATTTTATGGTCGTTGCCATGTTTTGGTGCTGTTTTGTTTTATTTTATATTACGTTTTTGCTGACTAGCACCATTCATTCCCAGAGGACTGTTTGTTCTTCATTCTTTTAAGTTATGCCATGTAGAATGATTTCCTTACCACTGTGGATATGTGACAGTTGAAGTTATGCTACTATTTACCTGGGTACCCACATCCCTTACTTCTGAGCTTACTCTTAGGATTGTGTTGTTAATGTTGTACTTAGCAGGGGTATTTGTTTTCCCAAAGAGTATGATAATGCATTTTTTCACTTTTAGTTTCAGGCCGTGGTTTTGACACCAATCATTTGCCTGGTTCAGACCTTCAAGAATACAACCTCTGGTGATGCATCTGCCAAGCAGCAGGTTGTGTGGCTTTCTATTTGGTCATATTAGGTAAGGGAGTACAGGGCATAGTCCCTAACATGGGTATGTGCATGTTTCCCACCCATAAACATCTTTCCCATTTCAATCCAATATGCTGCGTTGGATCTGTGTTATCAAGTCTCTTGTGATTTGGGACTTTAATCTTTCCAGACTGACACTGTACGTTTATTACAATCCATGATCTTTTCAGTGGCATATTTTGTTAGTTGTTCCATCTTTCTTCAGTGAAATCTTGTATCATTACATTACTTAAGTTCCAGCACTTGAATTCACATAAATGTTCTAATATTCAGGGTTGCGCATAGGCAAATATGGAATTAGCTTAGCCAAAATAAAAATGTCTTCATCGTGTCTTTATTTAATCTAACTACTTCCTTATATTAGCTAAAACAGATTTAATAAAAGGAATTACAATATGGACAGAATTAAATATGTAGCTAAGGATGTTACATGGGGAGCATGCTGTTTTAGCTTGTTCCATGCTACAGGAATCAGTGTTACTGAGTTGCTTAAACTACAAAGTATGTTGTATTCACGGTGCTGTTTAGAAAGTAGACTACATGATTAGTTTATTTTATTTTCTGCAGTACTTTTACTGATTATAATTCTTTTCTTTGATTGTTTTGTTGGATGAGTCTTGTCACTTATTTATTTTAGTAAATCTGCAGTTGAAGTTTACTTCTTCTAGCTGCAAAGTGCTACAGATTGGGTCCAGGAAGAGAATTTGCATTCAGGATGTTTTTCCCCCTTATTTGTTTAGTCATGGTTTTCTTAAGTAAGGGATGGGATGGGATATTTTGCTACATTGATATTTGTGGTGCATCACTGTAATTTGTACAGTGTTACTGGACATAATCATTTTGTCTAACATATTGACATTAATTAATGCCATATAAGAAGTTCAACAGTGTTATTGATCCATGTATTTCAGGCTGGAATTGTTCTCACTCGTCACATTGATTTGTTTCCTAGGTTTTGCAACATATCTAACAGCAGCAAGGAAAGAGAATATATTATTAAAAGCAATTGAGATTTGTTAATTTTTAGCAAGAACAATACTAAGGTCATGAGGCAAGACTTCCACCCCCTTACTTAAAACAATAGCAGATTTTTGTGACAATAAGGACACGGTTGAATCCATGCACAGTGAAAAAATCGGACACCTTTCACTGTTTTAAATATATTACATAGGTGAAACTCTGTACCTTTTTGGCAAAATAAATAAATAAAACTTTTACATGACATCAACAGATGCAGCTAAAATAATACACTAGTTAATACATCACTGAAGCAGATCATGTTGTAAATTTATTTTTCTGCTTTAGAAAGTTTTTTAGTAATAGTAAAAGTATTAAAAGTAATAATTCAGGCAGGATATTCCACTTGGATGTATTATGACAGTGCAGGTTACAGGCTAATGAAGGCAGTGACCTAAATGACAGACTCTCAGTCTAAGAATATCACCTTATTTTATGTATTACTGTTCACCTGAAAGCTCATTAAACACTTTTAAGAAATAACTTTTTAGTGTCTATGGAAGGTGTGAAGACTGGTAACGATGGGTGAAATCTGCCAGCCTAGACAAATAGAATTTGGTACATAATTCTATCATTTGTAAATACTGTGAAATGTTGACATTAAAACAATGTGGCAACATTGTCTGTAAAGAAAGCTACGTCAAACATTTCTTGTTGGTCCTTTGAAATTAAAATTACTTTATGTCTGTTCCTTTGAAGTTAGAATTTAGAGTCGATGAGTTTGGAGTAAGCATCCTGCCTATTGTTTTAAAGCTAAAGTTAATGACCAGAATTTACATGTGAAATGTCCTTTATTGCTCTACGTGTAAAAGAATGTAAATATAGTTTCTGTCAGCCTGGGAACACCAGGAAAGTGTAAAAAGATGATGTAATGTTTATCAGAATTGCAATAGCAATTTAAACAGTGAGAACCAGAGATTAGTAAGCATTTTTGACTTGACTATCCAACTCACAGCACTCTGCCTTGCTCTATAAGAAAGTTATTTTAGAAGTGTGTTTTCTTTTAGGAATAACTAGAAATTAGAAAGATTAGACTAAGTGTTTTTCTGTGATGTCAGAACTGTACTACTGATTTATTTTAAGTATTTCTGTGTGATCTCTGAACTTTTGACTAGCACTGTGTAGTAGAAAGTATTGTCTTGTAGTTTTAATTATTTATTATTAAATATTTTAAAACCTTTTAACTGTGGCTGGTTTGTGTAGAGATAAGTTAAGCTCTTTAGGGTACTTGTATGGCTTTGGTAAAATTGTACAAAGCCATTCCTATAGCTTTAGCCCTGGGCTATACTACCAATTGGATAATAATATTGCACAGTAATAATTGGACACCCTTTTAAGGGCCTTTGAGTAGCTGATAAGTATTAGTGGGTGGTGGCAAGTGGAACTACTGTATAGTCTGGGAGAAAGGGGCACATCTGGAAAAACTGTGCCAGCCTTCCCCAGAAGCATCTGTGTGATTGTATAAACTCTTATCTCAAAGTGCATGTGTGTGTGTGTGTGTGTGTGTGTGTGTGTGTGTGTGTGTGTGTGTGTGTGTGTGTGTGTCAGCTACTTGAGCAGGGACACGAAGCACTGGTTGGACAGAGAGGATGCTGGAGGTTTTAGCTTGCCCACTAGACTGAGATCTGGACCCTATAGCTGTGCCAGTGGGGAACCTTATTAGGGACCTGGGGAGCAAGGGAGCGACCAGCCCCTGACTGACTGCGATATCTGTGTGCTCTTAAGGGAAATAGCACTTACTGTGTGTATTTGTTATCCTTTCCTCATATATGAGATGCCCTCTCTGATGTTTGTGGTGAGGATTAAGGCTCCTTGATTGCTGGGCCAGGGCATGGGCGTCACATATTAATTGGTGGCAGTGTTTGGGATATCCTCACTTTTGTATTTGGCAGCAGTGGGATATCCACATCACATATTAATTAGTTGGCAAATACTAATTGGCTTGTAGTGGTATGGGTAGAGTGAATCCTGTAGCTTGTGTGCAGTGAGCTTTGAAGGTGTTTTTGTACCCTAATACAGTGAATACTCAGATTTCAGATCATAATTGTTTTATTTCTTTGTTAGCTTAGTTGGTCAGGGTGAGCAGGCAGCATGTCAGTAGAGGAGTATGGAAAGCTGACAACGACCAGCTGGTGGAGATGTACCAGGCTAGGGGACTGGTGCATGGAAACCTGACTAAGGCAGACCTGATTGCAGCCTTGGTTACAGCTGCATCAGGAAACAGCAACCAGGAGGACAATCAGACTGGCAGTGGAGATATAATTCCCTCATAGAATGGACAGCTCAGCCTTTCTGCAGTGGACTTAAAAATCCAGCTGGAGCTAAAGAGACTTGAGTTGGAAGCCAGGTGTGTGGAATTAGAAGCAAATGAGAGACTGCGACGTTTGCAGGCTGAGGAGAATGAGAAACTGTTATGTCTGCAAGCTGAGGAACAAGAGAGACAGAGGCAGCATGAAAAGGAGATGCTGACTCTTTGCCAGAGTCATGGAGGTAATGGGGAAGGGGGTAACTGGACCCCAGAAGCACAAAAGGTCAGTAAATTTCTTCCGCAGTTTAAAGAGGGGGATCATTTTGATAGTTTCATTCATATATTTGAGAGGGTATGTAAACAGTATGAAGTTGACCAAGGGCTCTGGGTGCAGTTCCTGACCCCCTTACTCCATGGTAAAGCTGTAACTGCATTATCTATGCTGATGTTGCATGTTTTGATTATACTGCTGTAAAGATATGTCTTTTAGAACTGTTTAAGCTAACACCTGAAATGTATAGGAAAAAGTTTCGTGAGCGTAGACGCAAGGCAGATGAAAGTGTGTGTGAATATGTTGCTGAATTGAGCACTTAATTCCATAGGTTGGTGAGTGGATGTCAGGTCACCACTTTTGAAGGGCTGGTAGACCTTTTGGTGAGGGGACAAGCCCTTAGCACTTTGCCTGAGGACATGAGGATCTGATTAGCTGATAGACAATGTGCTACTTCAAATGTGTTGGGGAAGGAGGGAGACCTATACCTGGCAAGCAGGGCAGCCCTGCACAGGAAGGGGACCACCCAGTACTGCTCATGGGTCTAAAGGAACCCATGGTGAGCAGCACAGACTGCCTCAACAGAATCTGCCAGTAGCAGGGGAAGCCACTAGCCCAGGTACATGTCCAGGAGCTAGGGTTAAATGTTTTGAATGCAACCAGTGGGGCCATGTGGCATACAGGTGTCCACGGAGGCAAGGTGGTGAACTAAAGGTGAGGGAGCCAGTAGGTGGGAAAGACAAAATGCCAATAGTAGGATGTCTTGAGACAGCAAGGGTATGGAATTACCATCCTGCAGATGTCCTGATAGGGAAGGATTTGGATGAGGCAGTACCATGTGCTTATGCAGTTACATGCGGTCAGGCTAGGAGACAAGCATGTGGGTCTGGTAACCTGGGGGAGACCCAGACAGACTGCATAAGTGCAGCCAGGACTGGTGAGGTGGTTATTTCAGGAAGGGAGCTACTTTGTAGCAGTGAGACTGAATGTGAATCACAGCTGCTTGTGGGTACTAATGTTCCCTTGAACAGAGTGACTGCAAAGGTAGAGGTGAGTAGTAATACCCAGGCTGACAGTGAGGCACCACTGTCAGAGGATGCCAGACTTTCTGTGGAAGGGGAGCTGGGAATGGTTACAAGGAGAAAGTTGAGACAGGCTTAGCTCTCAGACCCTACATTGCAAGGCCTGAGGCAGGTAGCTAGGGAGGCACCTGATTCTCAAGGAAAGGGGGAATCTGTATACTGGGGCAAAGGGTTACTATACAGAGAGTGGATCCCTGAGGGAGGGCTATATGGAGAGAGAGTACAGCAGTTGGTAGTGCCTAGAGCCTACCATCTGGTGCTTCTAGCCATAGCCCATGATATTCCCTTTGCAGGTCATATGGGCATAAAACTGTACCAAGAGGTGTATTATGTAGAACTTCTATTGGCCTGGAATTTCCAGAGATGTAACAGGGTACTGCAGGACCTGTGAGCAGTGCCAAAAGGTAGGCAAGGCAGGAGACAAGGTAAGAGCTCCTTTGATGCCTTTGCCTGTGATTGTAGAGTCATTTCAGAGGGTAGCTATGGATATTGTGGGTCCTCTGAGTACCCCAAGTTCCACATGAAAAAAGTATATCCTAGTGGTAGTGGATTATGCTACACGATACCCTGAGGCAGTGGCTTTGAGGCAGAGAAGGTGGCGAATGCTCTGTTAGAGATTTTCAGCATGGTAGGTTTCCCAAAAGAAATACTGACTGACAGAGGTGCCAATTTCATGTCAAACCTGCTGGCTTGTCTGTGGAAGTCCTATGGGGTGAAGCACATGAAGACCATCCCCTACCATCCCCAGACTAATGGTCTTGTTGAGAGGTTAAACTCTCCCTTTAAGTCCATGCTACAGGCATTTGCAGATCAGTTTAAGAGGGAGTGGGAGAAATATTTGCCCCATCTGTTGTTTGCTTGCAGAAAAGTTCCTCAGGAATCCACAGGTTTTTCACCCTTTGAGTTGCTGTATGGGCATAGCATGAGGGGACTTCTCGATCTAATTCGAGATGAGTGGGAAGGTGAGTGTGAGTCTCACAAGGAGTCTGTTGTAGCATATGTCCTAAACCTCAGGACAAGGCTCAGGGAACTCATGGGCTTGGCCCAGGAGAACCTGGCAGAAGCCCAACAGTAGAAAAGGTGTGAATGACAGGAATGCTCGAGCTAGAGAGTATGCTGTGGGGCAGCAGATAATGGTTCTCATTCCTGTCAGACACAACAAACTGCAAACGCTTGGGAGGGTCCCTACAAGGTGGTACGAAAGGTAAGTGATGTTAACTACATGGTGTAACTACTAGCCAGATGGCAGGGGCACAAATTGTACCATGTTAACATGATGAAACCTTACCATGATAGGGAGGTCCTTGTGCTGAGCATTTGCAGTGGATTGCAGGAGGAGTTTGAGAGAAATCTGGGGACTGATCTCCTTGGTGAGGCTCGGGCTGAAGCATTCCTAGAATTTATAAACTCAAACACCCTGGATCAACTGGTCAACACCCCCACCAGAGGTGACAACATATTGGACCTGGTCATCACCAACATGGGCGACCAGTGTTCCACACCAGAGGTCATCCCCTTGCTGGTTAGATCTGACCATAAACTAATCACTCTGGATATCCACATTCCGCCACCACCCCCAGTCAAAGAAACCACTGTGAAAAACATTTCAAAAGCAAACTTCACGTTACTTAAGACCAAGGTGGGAAGTTTCAAAGTCCCCATGCTAAAGGATAATGCTGTCCAAGCTGCAAAATCCTTTACTAATGCACTCTATGGGCACCTACAAGAATGCATGGATCATGCTATCCCAAACAAAACCAACACTCACTCCTCCAAGAAAAGGAAACCAGTCTGGTGGACCCCTGCCATAAACAAGCTATACAATAGAAGGAGGAAACTGTTACAGAAAAGAGTAAAATCCCAAGAAGGGAAGACATCCCTGATCAGTATCAGCAAGAAACTACATTCTCTCTTAAAATCATCTAAGGCTAGCTCCGAAAGAAAAATTGCCATGGACTCCAAAGATAACCACAAGGCGCTCTTTAGCTATGTCAAGAATCTAAGTGGTAATTCTCAGATCTGCTCGGAGTTAGTGCAGAATGGCACAAAATACATTGAACCGACCGATATAGCCAACATCTGGCAGACAGGTTCAGTGCAAACAAACCCCCCCCTCTCACCCCAAAAGGGCCCATAACTATACCAGAAGAATGTAGTGCCCTGAAATTATAGACACTCAGATTAAAACAGCCTTCTCCAAAGCCAAAAACACAGAATGAATGGGACCAGACGGTGTCCCAGGTTGCCTCCTACATGATCTCAAAGACAAACTAACCCCTCACCTAAACACACTGTTTAAACTCAGCCTCTCCACAGGCTATGTGACCACAGCGTGGTGCACAGCAACGGTTATTCTGCTCCACAAAGGTGGAGCCACAATGGACCCCAGGAACTATCACCCTATAAGCCTGATTAGCTTGGTCTGCAAAGCTATGGAGCGCATCATCATGGATTTCATTAACAGAGACATTGGGAACCTCCAAACACTTGACCCTACCCAGTTCGGCTTTGTTAAGGGCAGATCATGCCTCCTAAACCTGGTGGACTTCTTTAAGACAGTTACTAAGGCTATACCTTGACCTTGCAAGGGCCTTCGATACCATTCCCCACTCAGGTATTATAGACAAGCTCACCAGCCTGAACATAAACCCCTACATCACAAGATGGGTTCCCAGCTGGCTCAGGGACAGAACCCACATGGTAAGAGTTATGGGAGCTAGGTCAGACTCTAAACTGGTTAGAAGTGGCATTTCCCAGGGCTCAGTCTTAGGACCCCTCCTGTTTGCCATATACTTCTCAGAGGTACAGGCAAGCACAGGAGGACTATGGCTGACCAAGGTATTGTCTTTTTAAACTAACATGTTTTATAAAATTTGTAAAAGATCTGTTGTATTTTTTTGTGATTGCTATTGCTAGACTGTTTTGTTACATTATATATATTGCACATCTTTCTCCTCAGCTGCATTACTAAATGAAATAATATGTAACTATGTAACATGTATGTAACTTTCTGACAATGAGGAGCTTTTCTCCCCGGGCCTCCGCTGAAAATGGACATGTATCCAGTCGGACCATCCCGGTTAACAAATGTAAAATAAAATAAAATAAATAAATAATAAATAAATAACTAGGGGCTATAACTGACTCTCCGGCTGACACAGACATCCTCCAAAAGAGTCTCACTGAGACAGATACCTGGTGTTAAAACCATGGCCTCAAGCTAAATGCCAAAAAGTGCATAGTCATTCCCTTTGGAAAAAACAAAGTACCCACAAACTACCACATAGTTGGTAGCCCCCTAAATATGGAAGACATAATAAGGGATCTAGGGACCCAAGTAGATAGTAACCTCTCCTTTGATAATCTCATTGCCAAAGTGGTTAGAAAATCCTTCTATGTGGCCCACCTAATCACAAAAGGGTTTGCATCCAGATCGAAAGAGGTCATTGGGCCCCTCTATGCATCACTCAACAGACCCATCATAGAGTACAATGCCCCATTTGGGATGTACCTTACAAGACACCTGCAACAACTGGAAAGACCACAGAAGTACCTCACCAAGAGGATCTCTGGCCTCAAGCAGATGCCAAGGCAGCTTGACTGAAGAAACTCCAGCTGCAGTTGGTTGCATACCACCTACTCAGAAGTGATCTCTGCCTGACATACAAGGCCATGTCCAACCCAGAATTGATGGACATGCTCCACCTAAAGGAAACCATATCCTGTCGAGCCACACACTCCGGGGATCTAAACCTCACCATAACAATAAATAGGGTGTGCTGGAGGGATAGATTCCTGTCCCAGAGACTTCCCATGCTCTTGAACAAGATTCCAATCTACATTAAGCAGAGCTCCTCACTAACCCTCTTCAAGAGAAACCTTGATGAGTGGATGGGAAACAGAAAGTGTACCCCAGGGATCACTTCAATGGCTCTGCTGGACAGAAGCACAGCAAACTGATCTTAGGGGGTGGCGAAAGCCAACACATTCTGACTAGGCTTATAAATACCTTCAGGCAGATAGCCTAGTGCCTACCTATGAACCTCGGTGGAAGAGGTATCAATGTTCCAGCAGCTATCTCCTACCCAGGTTTGAGAAATCCGAGCAGTGTTGCAGGAATTTAAGGACATGTTCACTGGAAAACTAGGGTGCACCCACCTAGTGCAGCACCAGCCTATTAGGCTGGCTCCTTATAGGGTGCCTGAAAGAGTCATACAGACCCTGAGGGAGGCGGTACAGGAGACGTTGAAACTGGGGGTGATTCAAGAGTCCAACAGTCCCTGGGCCTCCCCAGTGGTGCTGGTGCCAAAGAAGGATGGCAGCACCAGGTTTTGTGTGGACTACAGGAAATTAAATAGCCACACCAAGACAGATGCTTACCCCATGCCTAGCACAGATGAGGCCCTAGAGCAGCTGGGTGGGGCTAAGTATCTTACAACCATTGATCTTACCAAGGGTTACTGGCAGGTGCCTTTAACTCCCAGTGCTAGAGAAAAGTCAGCCTTTGTGACTTCTTTTGACTTGTATGAGTTCACAAAGATGACCTTTGGGATGAAGAATGCCCCAGTGACTTTCCAGAGGCTGGTAGATAATATCCTAGCAGGAGGCTTTGCCCTTACCTACCTGGATGATATTGCCATCTACAGCCATTCCTGGCCAGAGCACCTTCAGCATGTCAGGGAGGTGTTGGGCAGACTACAGAGGACAGGGTTAACCATTAAGCCGAGCATATGTCAGGTGGGCATGGCAGAGGTCTACTACCTAGGACATAGAGTGGGGAGTGGTAAGCTAAGGCTAGAACCTGCCAAAGTGGAAGCTATTCAGGCATGGCCTGCACCTGCTACTAAAAAGCAGGTGAGGGCATTTTTAGGGACATCGGGGTACTACTGAAAGTTCATCCCCAGTTATAGTACCATAGCAGCTCCACTCACGGACCTGACAAGGAAGAAAAGGCCAGATAAGATAGGGTGGACCCCAGCATATGAGCAGGCATTCCAGAAGTTTAAAGAAGTTTTGGGAGGATCCCCTGTATTAGCCAGTCCAGATTACAGCAAAGAATTTGTTGTGCAGGTGGATGCTTCAAACCATGGGGTGGGGTCTGTACTTAGCCAGATTTCTTCAGAGGGAGAAGAGCACCCAGTGGTTTATTTCAGTCATAGGCTCCAATCCAGGGAGGAATGCTATGCAGCTGTAGAAAAGGAATGTCTAGCCATAGTGTGGGCACTGCAGAAACTTCAGCCTTATCTGTATGGAAGAAAAGTTACTGTTATGACAGATCACAACTCTCTAATATGATTAAACAGAGCCAGTCAGCAAAATGCCAAGTTGCTAAGATGGAGCCTGGGGTTTCGAGCATATGATATGTCAGTGCAGCACTGCAGTGGGAGTAGCAATGCCATTGCAGATGGGCTCTCAAGACAAGGAATGGGATAGATATACTCAGATTGACCTAACCCTCTCAAGCGGCGTTTCTCAAGGGTCACTTGAAAAACTAGCTTGAGTTCTCTGGGGGGGAGAAATGTAAAGACTGGTAGAGATGGGTGAAGGCTGCCAGCCTAGTGAAGTAGAATTTGGTACATAATTTTATCATTGTAAATACTGTGAAATGTTGAGCTTAAAACAATGTGGCAACATTGCCCTCTGCTGTAAAGAAAGCAAAGTTAAGCATTTCTTGTTGGTCCTTTGAAATTAAAATTACTTTAGGTCTGTTCCTTTGAAGTTAGAATTTGGAGTTGATGAGTCTGGAGTAAGCATCCTGCCTATTGTTTTAAGGCTAAAGTTAATGACCAGAATTTACATGTAGAATGTCCTTTATTGCTGTAAGTGTAAAAGAATGTAAATACAGTTTCTGTCAGCCTGGGAACACCAGGAAAGTGTAAAAAGATGATGTAATGTTTAACAGAACTGCAATAGCAATTTAAACAGTGAGAACCAGAGATTAGTAAGCATTTTTGATTTAACTATCCAACTCACAGCACTCTGCCTTGCTCTATAAGTAAGTTATTTTAGAAGTGTGTTTTTTTTAGGAATAACTAGAAATTAGAAAAATTAGTAAGTGTTTTTCAGAACTGTACTACTGATTTATTTTAAGTATTTCTGTGTGATCTCTGAACTTTTGACTAGCACTGTGTAGTAGAAAGTATTGTCGTGTGGTTTTAATTATTTATTATTAAATATTTTAAAACCTTTTAACTGTGGCTGGTTTGTGTAGAGAGAAGTTAAGCTCTTTAGAGTACTTGTATGCCTTTGGTAAAATTGTACAAAGCTACTCCTATAGCTTTAGCCCTGGGCTATACTACCAATTGGATAATAATATTGCACAGTAATAATTGGACACCCTTTTAAGGGCCTTTGAGTAGCTGATAAGTATTAGTGGGTGGTGGCAAGTGGAACTACGGTATAGACTGGGAGAAAGGGGCACATCTGGAGAAACTGTGCCAGCCTTCCTCAGGAGTGTCTGTGTGGTTGTATAAACTCTTATCTCAAAGTGCATGTGTTTGTGTGTCAGCTACTTGGGCAGGGACACGAAGCACTGATTGGACAGAGAGGGTGCTAGAGGTTTTAGCTTGCCCACTAGGCTGAGATCTGGATGCTATAGCTGTGCCAGTGGGGAGTCTTATTGGGGACCTGGGCAGCAAGGAAGTGACCAGCCCCAGACTGACTGTGATCTCTGTGTGCTCTTAAGGGAAATAGCACTTACTGTGTGTATTTGTTATCCTTTCCTCATATATGAGATGCCTTCTCTGGTGTTAGTGGTGAGGATTGAGGCTCCTTGATTGTTGGGCCAGGGCACAGGCATCACAGAAGGAATCCACAACTCAGGTAAATCCATCTCCAATGCAGTAATCCCACCCCCAGCAAAACTGCTCTCCCAAATTAAACTGTAGGGAGAAGGAAGGGAATGGTGCCGTCATCCCTTCCACCTCATTGCTACCTGCAAACATGTCTGTTATCTCCTTCAGGCACTTTCTGTTCTGAAGACAGAAACCTGTACTTAAGTTTTGGAAGATCAGCTGCCACTTTATGCCTAGGCTTCTTCTGCACATAAATAACTTCTTTCTGAAGAAATCAGCATTTCCCTTCATCTGCTTGAGAAAGTAATTGTCGTTTCTTTACACCTAAATATGGTATTTCCGTTCCATAGTCACTAAAACTCAAGCTCTTTACTGCATGGGTTGCATATTATTGACACTTTGCAATAACTCAGCAGTTTGTCTGATCAGAATAGGAAGATTATGTTTATTTCTTATTTTTGCAAGGCCACTTTATACATGCATCACCCAGCAGAGTGCTTTTGTTGAGCTGTCAGCTTGGTTTAGCACTAGAATTGAATAAAGTAATTGTTTCCTGATTCCTAATTTAGAGTATCCTTGGCAGTACAGATAAATGTCTTATGATAAGCATGATTTTGTTGTCTGAACTAGACAATTTAAAACGGTTGAACACAGATGACTTAATTCACACTACCCATTTTGGAGTCACATTTCACAACTCTTGGAGGTGTGGCATATCTATGATAAGTAGCAACTGCTATCAATAGAAATGAAAATGCACTAAAACACCATAGAATACAGTTGCAAAGGCCATACATTTTACAGTGATGTGTCATGTTTTGCTTTTTTTGAATACAACATTAAGTTTAACAAATATTCAAAGCTGAAACTTAACATTGTGCTTATGAGTTAAAATCCCTAACTCTAATAGACCCCCTCCCTGAAACAATTGCTACTTGTCACTTGTGCAGGTGCTTTTGTGGACTGAAAGTTTAAGGTACATCACTTGGCTCATCCCTTATCACTGGTGATGTCCTTCTAAATCCCTGTTGCAGTATTCCATGTAGAAGGGATGTTCCACCCTTGGCCAGTATAAATAAGCTTAAAAGAGATCTTGCCTATGCTGTACATCACATTTATGCTCCCCACACAGAATGTAGGACATAAAAGGGATATACAGACGCAACTACATAGAACTTCTTTTTCCTGACAGTTCAAATGCCGTTTTTGTCGGTTGGTTTGTACACTTTGTTGCTGTACTGAATATTTAGCAACACCAGATAAGTGCCCCATTGGGGTTGTTTTTATTTTTAGTTTACTTTCTTGGTCACTGCCTTAATGGCCCTTAAGTCTTCTGAAGGGGTTTCAGTACCTGCTCCTTCTTGGACCTCTATCCCTTCTAAATGATTTAGGGAACCTGATTTTTTGGATGAAGATTCCCTGTTTGGTGAGAGGTCTTTGTTCTATTCTTCACAGATGCCTTCACCTTTGGCTTATGGTTCTGATGCAGGGGGGTTTGTTGACCCCAGGTCTCCTTTCAAGGAATTGTCTTTGGGGCACAATTGCTAGGATGATGGAATTCTTTAAGTGGGATTTTTCTCAAGCATCTGATTTTCAGAGAAGATATTATGAGTTGCTTCAGGTGGATACTCCTAAACCATTGGCTGTTCCTCCTGTGCTGGCTGCCTTGTTAGATACTTTCATTTCTGCCTCCAAGTCTTCTGATTCTCAGCCTCCTACTCCTATGAAACCTGATAGGCTCTACAAGGCTCCTGAAAGGTGTCAATTTTTATTTAAATGTCCTTCGGCTGATCCTGTTGTGGTGTCAGTCTCTTCTAACAAACCTTCTAAACTTTTGCCCCCTTTCAGACTTTTGCCTTCTGATAAGGATAGCAGGGCAATGGAGAGGATTGGTAAGAAAGTTTACACTGCTTCTATTTGGCCTTTAGGGCTATTAATTACCAGGCCCACGTGACCAGGTATGCTCTGGCCTTGATTGCTTAGGCTTGTCACATTATTTATGACCTCCATGATTCTGAAGGCAAATCTTCTCCTTTATCTATTTTAGGTTCTACTTCTCAAGTGGCTCGCCACTCTAAGTGTAGCTATGACACTGCCTATGATGCCTCTTCCAGAGTTGCAGCTTTTGGGTCTGTCATGAGGCATTATTCTTGGCTTCATTTCCAGTCTCTGCCTGAGGAAATTAAGGCCAAGTTGTTGGATGCTCCTTTGGGTAACACTCATCTTTTTGGCACTGATGCTGACATGTTTAAGTCTCTTTGAGAGAAAGGCAAAGCCTTGCAGGACCATAAACATATTTTTGTCTCTCCTATCCCTAAGTTCTAGAGGAATTATCCTTCTAGGTCTGCTTTTGTTCGCAGGCAACCCTGCCAGGCCTGCAAGGGCAGGATAGGTAAGAGGAGGGTCCCTCTGCTAAGGCTTCTCAGATTTCTGTGGCCCAGAAGCCTCCTTTATCTGATAAGCCTGCTTATCTTTGACAATTCACCCCCCCCTTCCACCTTTAGGCCAGGTTCCTTTGTCCCTTCAGCTCTCCTTTTGTCTTCCAAACTGGAGTCTCATCACTTCAGACTCTTGGGTTCTTTCTATCATCATTCAAGGTTAATTCATGGTATGGACATTTCTCCCTCCTTTTTCTGGGATTCCTCAATTTCCTTTACTGCAAATTCCTCATTTTCTGGAGGTTCTAGGGTTTCTGTTGAACAAAGGGACCATTCAACCTTTCCCCCCATTCCAAGTGGGAAGGGGTTTTTATTCCAGGATGTTCCTAGTTCCTCGAAAGGAGGGTACTTGGAGACCTATTTTGTATCTCTCACAGCTCAACATCTTTCTCAAGATACCTTCTTTTCAGATGCATACTCAGGTTTTTCTGGTGTCATTGGATCTGAAAGATGCTTACCTTCATATCGCTATTCAGCCTCTCTTTAGGATGTTTTTATGTTTCTCTGTGTCTTCCTCTCATTTTCAGCTCTCTTCTTTGCCCTGTGGCCTCTCTATTGCCCCAAGATTATTCATAAAATTCCTAGATCCTGTGATTGCCTTCTGTAGGCTCCAGGGCATTTAGATATTTCCTTATCTAGATGACCTGTTGCTTCAGGTGCCTTCTCACAATCGATTGTTGCAGGATCTGCAGTTCACTGTATCTCTTCTTCAAAGTCTAGGGTTTACTATCAACTTCCACAAGTCCTTCCTGAATCCTTCTCAGGATCATGCAGGATTCGGACAGTGCCAATGCTGGACTCTCTTCTGCCTCCAAAAGTGTTGCCGTTGACAGCCTTCTTTCAGTCTCTTCTTCCCCTGACTGCCATGCCAGCCAGGGAGTTTCTTTGGGCCCTTGGATTTATGGCCTCTTCTATTCCGATGCTTCCTCTTGCAAGACTGGATATGCTGAAGCTTCAATGGTACCTCAAGTCGGTTTGCCTGCAGCATTGTCACCCTCAGACTTTGTGTATCTCTCCTTCCCTGTCTCAAGAAGGAATTTGAGTGGTGGATTTGATGGTTCACTGTCAACCCGGGATGTCCCTTTCAGCTTCCAGTCCCTTCTCAAGAGCTGTTCACCAATGCCTCGGACATGGGGGGTATCTCTTGGTCACCTGAAAGTTCAGAGTCTTTGGCCTCCCCATGAGAAATCAGACCATATCACCATATCAATGTGAAAGAAATGAGGGCTCTGATTCTGGTCCTTTAGGCTTTTCACCCAATGTTCTCTCCAGGACCCTTGAAGCGGTGCACAGGCAACACTACAGTGATGTGGTATGTCAACAAGCAGGGGGACATGAAATCTTACCTCCTCTGCAGTTTGGCACTTCGGGCTTGGGAAATGGCTCTCAGTTATCAGTTAACTCTTCAGGCAGTATACATTCCCTCAGAGCACAATCTGTGGCAGAATCTCTGAGCAGGTCCAAAACACAGGTTCAAGAATGGATGCTTCACAGAGACATGTTTCTGGACAGTGTCTATTGGTACGGTATTCCTCAGGTAGATCTTTTTTGCCTCCCCTCTGAACAGGCAGCTTCCTGTCTTCTGTTCCAGAGTTCCAGGCCATCTGGCCTGGAAGAGGAACACTCTAACCTTTCTTTGGAAGGGGGGGGTTATACTTCCCCTCCTCTTCCTCTACTTCCAAGACTCCTGCAAAAGATTCAGCTGGACTCCCCAAGAATCTTGATATTGACTTCCTTTTGGTCAAGATGGCAAGGGATCCCCCTCATAATGGATCTGGCCAGGGACAATCATCACAAGTTACCTCACTGGTTGGATGTCCTCACACAGGGCAAGGAGTCTCTCATCCATCCCCACTTGCCCATTCTGCATCTGATATTATGGGTCATAGGGTTTTGATCCCTTAAAGGCACCTCTTTTCTGAGGATGTGTTCAGGGTTTTACAGGATGCAAGGAAACCCTCAACCAGAAAATCTTGTATGTCCATATTTCAGTGGGGGTCCTTCTAGTCCTGTCTTATTTGTGTGAGATGCTCCAGTCAGGCTTGGCCTACTCTTCTGTGAAGGCCATTTCTGCTTGTTTGCCCTTGAATGCTCCTTTGACTTCTGATTTTGACATCAACAATTTCTTAAAAGGTGTCCTGCATATTAGACCTGCAACAAAGCCTAGTCCTCCTTGTTGGGACCTTAACTTTTTTTTGGAAAAATTGACTCAGGCACATTTTGAGCCTGCACATTCTGCTTCTTTGCAACATTGTACCTGGAAGACTGTTTTATTGCTAGCTCTTAGCTCTGCTTTGAGGGTTTCTGAGCACCAGGCCCTTAAGGCCATTCCTCCTTTTCTGTTTTTTTTTTTCACAGGGACCGGGTGTCCCTTCATACTAATCCTTCTTTTATGCCCAAGGTGGTAAATAAGTTGTCATTGAATTAGTCAGTACAACTCCCTTGCTTTTTTCCTTCTAAGTCTGGTACTGAGAGGGTCCTGCATTCCTTGGATTTGCACAGACAACTCAGGTACTATTTGGATAAAACTAGGACTATTAATAAGTCTGATCAGCTTTTTGTTTCCTTTCATCCCAGGTCTTTGGCTGTTTCTAAGCAAACCATCTCCTCCTGGATATCTAAGGCCATTTCCTTCTGTTATATTTTTCATGGCAAATCTCTGCTTCTGTTAGTGATCATTTGACTAAGACTGTTGACTCTTCGGGTGCGTTCTTCAAGGGGTTGGGCACCAATTCCATCCTTGAAAATGCTACTTGGTCTTCAGTGCATATCTTTACTAAGCATTATAAGTTGAATATGGTTTCTAGGGCCAGAGCAGGTTTTGCTGAAACCATTTTGTATGCGTTTGTTGAGGGTTCTTCTCTGCCTTCCACCTCTCATTCTGTTTCTTGGGCTTTTTTATTCTCCCTTCTGTATCGAATACTGCAACAGTGATATAGAAGGACATAGTACAGTTGTGTAAAATCTTACCATAACAGTCAATGTCCTTCTCTTCACTGTTACAGTATTTGCTCTCCCTCCAACCCTTTCTTGTTTATTCTGCATTCTTTCCTTTTGGATGTGCATGGGCTCCTTTGTCCTGTGATGACTGTTCTCTTCTGGGGCAATTAATTTCTAGGTAGTTATGTCTGTACATCCCTTGGATGCCCTATATTCTGTGTGGAGAGCAAAAATGTGATGTAAGGCACAAACAAGATCTATTTTAAGCTTATTTACACTGACAGAATGATGGACTGCCCAGGGGGACACCCCTTCTGTATTGAGCACTGCAGCAGAAGGGCATCTACTCTTATGGTAAGATTTTACACCTTTTGACAGGTGCTGGCATTGCATTTAGTGATCTTGTTACTATTATTCATCTCACATGTAACTTATCAGAGCCCCATGTCATTATGCACATACATGACCTAGTGGAATTTCACATAATGCATCCTTATGCAGAAGATTAACAGCATCAGCACAATGTCTGCCCACTAACCCCCCCCCCCCTTATCTGGATGACTTGCTCCAAATGATAGCTTTGCAAACTAAAAGCAGATCATGCAGAGATATGTGCTTGGTGGTGATGACTATGAAATGGCAATGTGATACTTTAGTGTAAGGAAACAGCAATTACTTTCTTAAGAAGGTGGGGGACATATTGATTGTGCATGAGGTCAGAAAGAAGTTGTTTATATGCACAAATGGCACCTCTTGGAGGAAAAAGCTGGAATAAATCATGCCTCTTTTCGTAAAGGTTTTGTCAGTTGATGTTTAGCCCCTCTGCAAACAGTGGATGACTTCTAATGCCTGATAATTTGGAAGGGTAGTTAATTTCTTTCTTTCAAATTTCAAGATTTTTTTATCTTAGAGGCTACCTCTGTTCTTTCCATGCAGATGTGAGTTACAATCATTAACTAAGCATTTATGGATAATGGTGCATCTATACTGCTATCCATTCAAAGGGAAAATTACTGCAAAACTATACAAATAGTTGCTCCATAACGATGACCTAGCAAGTGAATGAATGTTTTCATTACATGTTCAGTATTAGGAACAAATCTGATATAAGAGTCACATATTTTGTTCTAGTTACTTTCAGTATGGTGGACTTGCAGGAAGAAATCAAGACCTGTGTGATAGTTATTATAGGATTTTGTTTATGTTTTCCTGAAGTTCAGATATTAATGTCTTTTATTTTTTTTTGCATTTGCTTTTTGAGCTTGAGTGTGATGTACTTTTATCCAGAAATGCTATGAAAGGGGTTACATGGCTTCCTTTCAGGATGCATGCATCCCTAATTTAGCCTTTAATCTTGAGCTCAGACAGTTGTACTTTGACAATTAACTCCTTCTAGTTAGTGAAGTAGAACAGCTGGAACATCATATGTAGCATAAATTACAAACTACAACTGATTGGGGTGTAGGTTACTCAGCTATATAAGGCCCCATATTAATCTCATATTAGAAACTGTGTCCTCCAGCCTCTATGAACAGAAGTATAAACAACATCCCATCCAATGTTGTGAATTTCACTTTGCTCCCACTGTTGTAGAAAAATTTTACTTTTTGAAATGATGGCAGTTTGAAAATGTCCATGCTGATTTCAGCTGCAGCTGACATCCTTATCTACCCAATCTTTGCTCCTGTCTGTTACAGGCATTGAATCACTGCTAGGTGACCTCTCTGTTGTGGATGTAGTTGTGGATGTACTGCTTGCAAATAATCCATAGTTTTAAAGTCACTCAGCCTCTATTAATGCATGCTGCTGGTAAGCTTGCAAAAGCTACCTTATTTTGCCATGATCTTACTTTAATAAAAATGAACGCTATGATAATTGACAGCTTTCTTTGTGTCATTAAAGACTGATATGCCTAATTTTCAGTAATACTTATTACATGGCACTGTACAGTAACACTTTACTGCTGGCAATGTATATGTGCCACATGACCCAGGCATTGGTTGAAAAATTACCTGTTTGGATCAGCCTATATACCCAGTAAATAAAGACATAGATAATGGAAATATTTCTACCCAATTCAAATGTAAAATCCCACCAAGACATGCACATACTCACACGTGCATGCATGCGTACACACACATATACACACAAACACCTGCAGACAAATGCACACTCACGACTTGTTATTACAACCCACTGCACAGTACCATGAACTACCAACCGTCCATCCAATGACACAGTATGAAGTGTTATGGTGTAATAATGAAATATTATATAAAACAACTGGCAGACCTGCCAGCAGGCTGCATGTCAGTTTACAAGTATATTAGCTAGTCCACTAAAGGATGTCATCATGAATAATGCTGTAGCGGGTACCTGTTTTTCTGTAGCATAATAGGGTCATAAGTAATAGTCATTCAAGGCAGTGACACCAAGACGGAATTTTTTTATGTTTGCACTTAAGCCATCTATACAAACCTTTTCAATGTGTGTTGCTGTCACTTCCAGTTCTAATATCACATGAAAAGAAACTGAGTACAGAAATTGCCAGAAGTGGTTTTATTATTTATTTGTTATTTTCTTTACCAGGGTGTCATACTAAGCTGGTGCCCATTTTCAGAGCAGGCCTGAGAAGAAAAGATTTAGCATGACAATAAGATAAAAAGACGAAACTGAGCATTAATGAGAAGGTAGAGACAAATTATAGGATAGAATTCCGCAACTATGTGTAAGTCGCTTAAGAAGTACAGTTAGTGACATTTAAAATTAAGATTTTTATACAAAGCAACCCTGATTGTGAAGAATTATGCAGATAATAAAAATGTGAACTTTCCCCATCTGAAGGCTTGTCATCCTGACTTAAATAAATTAGAGCTGAAGCAGTCAGTGGCTGGGGAAACTAAAGAGCTCAGACATCATTGTGGTTCTTTGATAAGATCTCTGTCTTTTGTATCTCTAGGATCTCATCTTCACTTCTAACTTTGTCACTATCAGTGGGGAGTGTACATTGACTCTACGGGTTGGCTCTGGATACTACATTTTTCCCACAAAACATGCTGGTACATTTTCCTTTGAGGTCAAGGTCATGGCAGAAAAGCATCTAAGGACCAGACCACTTATCCGTTTAACAAATATTAACTAAATAAATAAATATAAGTTATTTAATGAGTAAAGACTACCAGGAATTAAATAAGTTGTAAAGGGTGAAAGTATAGTAAACTGATGGGAGGAACATTTAGCACACTCATATTACAAACGACAGATCTTTCAGTCTTTTAGTATTCTTTTATAAGAAACTTGACAGCTTTTTTTTTTTTGTGATGCCCCTATACTTTAGGTGTTTGGGGAGTTTATTTAAAGCAAGTTATAGATTGTGCAAGATTGTTAGGGTGTAACAGGCCAAAACTTCTGGATCTCAGTTTGTTGGCTGATGTATATAAGTACAGTGTGTATAGTGTATTAGTGGTAACTGAACAAAGTGGGTTGTGTAGATTTTTTGGGGGCTAAGTGGAAATGAAAAAAAAACTTTGATTACTTTTATATTCAAGCCAATTTTAACTGCAGTGGGGAGCTGCAGTAATGTTTGCAGTTTGTGTGTGTGTGCGGGGGTGCTTTCTACATTGTGATGGTAAGCAGAAAGTTTTTGGAATTGAAGTGAGGTATTCGTAAGGCTAGGCACAATGATGATATTAGCTAAGGTGTAGCAGTTGGATGATTTTTTTTTTACATTCAGTGTTAAGACTGAATTTTAGTTCAGTGATATACGTTGTGCTGGTTACTAGTCCTGTACTGAATTTATCATAGGAAGAAATCGAGTTGTGTGTTATGTACTATAAGGCTTTGTTTATTTTTCACTGAAAGTCAGGAATTTGTGATCTTTTTTAAAACTTTTTAGACTTCCATTTGTAGTTATGGTTTTAACATCTGAAAGTTGCATTCAAACAGATGAATGCTGACTTACCTGCAAACTGTACTAATTTTGTGTCCATGATCCATGTTGGATCATACCTATCAACTTCTTTGCTCAATAATTCTGGGAAAAGCTAAAAATCATAGGGAGCAAAGGTCCAAAATTAGTGACATTTTTCACTTAAAAAGTTAATAGAACAAAATGTTTTACATTAACAAGCATTTTCTTACCCCCCACTCATCTTTTACAAGGCCTCTAGCTGACCATAAGCTGTCCAGCTGAGGTTGTTTTCCTTAAGTATGTCTCGTACTATGTAACCCCTGTGACTTGGACTGCACCAGCGGCACACTGTGCAGGGGAAGTGGAGCTGAGTGACCTACCGCATCACACATGCTGGTCTCATGCCAGATGAATATTTGGTGTGCCGTAACTAGCTATTTTTTGTGATGTCACGCACATTATTACACTTAGTCAATTAACTCTGGCTCCTCTGAGATGCTGTAGTTTTACTGGCCATCTGCCTCATGATTACAACACATCCCAGATAGATACCCCTCCCTCCTTCCCCCCAGAGTGGATGAGTTGCAAAGTGACTCTTTCCACCCCTCTCTTACTTCTCCAGAGCTCAAGCTGCTTGTTGAACTTATGTCATCTGGGTTGTAGTTGGGGATCATTCCAGCTACATCACAGAACTGGGGTAATGTGTGTGTTTTCTGGACAATAAGAAGTACGAAACCCTAATGTCTTGCATTATTAAAATGAATGTAATTGTCAGTGACTTACCAGAAAATCTCGCATTTTAAGAGAGACAGGGCAAAAGTATGAGTCAAAATTAGTGATGATCTGCAAAATTCTGGCAGTTGAGAGTTATGCGCTGGGCCCATTATAAATAAATGTCTGTGATTTAATCAAGATGTAATTATTCTAAACTGAAATATCTACAACCTTAAAAGGTTGTAATCTCAAAACCATGACACTCATAAGGTCACAACAAACATAAGAACACCTCTAATATATGGACATGCCCTCCATTTAATCCAAACTTTATATTAATTCTGAGGTCATACAAGCTTGAAGGATAGGATAAGTTAAAAAATAAATAAATAAATAAATAAATAAAATTCACCCTCTTCTTCAACAAAAAAAAAACACAAACAAATGTAGTTTGTGACCCAACCAGTGCTTATAATGAGATCAGAAAAGAGATGAACTTCTTGCTTCAGTGCTACAGTAACTAACAAAATAGCACGTGACAAAATACATTTCCCTTACATGTTGTTGAAATTGTCAAATAGTGAGAACAGTAAGCATGCCAAGAATGCAGCCTTCTAGGAAAGTGCAAATCACACTTTGACTACCCTTGAAGTGATATTATTATTCTCACATTCTGTCATGATTTATTGTTCATTTACCTTACATCCAGGGGGAGCATCTTATTGTATCTTATGAAACAATTTCTAGATACTGACTGTGCGTCTTCATGGGTTCAAAACAGCTTCCATCTTCACTGATTCAATGCCTCATTTAAAATGGAATTTACTTTTGAAGGAAAATGGCAACACAGGCAATACTATACCTTATTAGAGCAGTTTTTCTTTGTTGCTTTCAGTGTGCCTCTGGAAGTGTGGGCCAGGTCCGCGTTAGTGTGAATTCCTATACCAGAAGATGCTCTGTCTGTTTCTGGTGTCCTTTCCTGCTCTCTTCTGGGGTGTTTGAATTTTTCATTAGCATGTTCTACTGACAGTTCACTGGAGTCCAGATATTTTTCTTCGGGGCTTGATCTGTCATCACTGTTTTTGGAGTTACAAAGAAGAAGAGATCTAGAGAGACTCATAAGTCTCTTGGATCGCTTGTTGTCTTTTTCAGTGTTATTTTGCCATTCTGCCTTTAGTGGGGATGATGATGTGCTTTTTTTCTTGTGATGTTTACTTTTGTTTGGCATGGTTGCTAAATGAATGCACTCATTCTTTTGCAGTTAAATGTCAAGGACAGCACTAGGGAGAGATAAAATGAAAGTAATTCATTAAGGTTTTCGAAACAAACAAGAACTGTGTTTTAACAGTTAAAAGCTCGTGCTACCTTGTGACCATTTCTACAAAATTTTGTAACAATATCCATACAGTTTGCCTTTACTTTCCTTACTAACTACTTACATGAGACTTTAGTATTTGATTTGTTAACACTGAGTCTCCATGGAGTGAGTCCAGACATTTCAAATGGTTACCTTCTTAAAGCTGTTGTTGTGAATGTCATTAAAGTTTAATATCAGACTTAACTACTACAGGAAAGGAGTATCATTTTCTGATTTATTCAATGGTTAAATATATTTGCTGCCAAAAGCATTACAGCGTTTCAGGAGTATAATCTGCTTTATGCTGTTACCTACTGACTTTTCTGTTGTATTTTTCTGTAAACATGTACCATTGGCTGCTTTCAAGGACTTATTTCTTTATAGCATTACTTTATTTAATGTTTAACAGTTTTAATTCATTAATAGTAGTCTTTTGTTTTTACATATATTTTGTCCCACTGCCTGCCAATAACCCACTCCCAGTCAATCATCCCATTTATTCCCCATCACAAGAGCATGGGGTGACCACAGGAAGACACAATTTATACAGATACTAGGGGTTGTTTATATTTCTTTTGATGGCCTACATCTCCCAAACATGCACAATTTGTGAGGGAAGAAGGCATTTAGTGGACTGATCACAATGGTTGTCTCTCAGTTCTGCAAGGGGCATTGGCAGTAAGCAGCTCTGCCTTTCCATCTTTAAGTACCAAGTGATAGGATTCTGATAGGGGAGATCACACATAGCAGCTAAGTAAGCATCTGCTTCTCACCCCCCCATCCACCCCCCCCCCGGAGAAAGGCCATGCCTCTTTACTCCTCTCCCTCCCTGTGTGGCTAGTCCAGTGTTAGGGCCATTTATTAAATGCCAGCCACCTGTGTCGCAGTGACGGCTCCCTCCTTCTATGGCACAGCCCAGACATCAATGAGTATTATAATTTATAATTTATTACTAAAGCTGTAGATAGATGACATTAAGTTAATATCCTGTATCTGGTTATTAGCAAAAACTGGAGGAGGGGGCAGATGAAAACTTTAGTTTAGTAGTGAATGCTGAATACTAAAGTTTGCAGACTGGCAGTGGGAAGGAAATATTAAGAAATTATGATAATTGTGAACAAGTCACTGTAAGGCTAACATTTCCTGGGTTTTACATGGCTGTTATTTTTAATATGGAATCTTAGGGAACCCCTGTTGCTGTAACTGACACCAATATGGAGGTGGTAATCATTGAAACTGAAAGTACAAGGGATACATAGGGTTAAAGGACTATCTGGAAAATGTGTGGATGGTTATATTTAAAATTAGCAGTCATCATTAGACGAGATGTAACTAATATACATTGGAAGAATGAATTATAGGAGTGTCTACAGGTTTGGATAACTACAGCTGGATAGCATTTTAGAGGACCATGACCATCTTAGACTACTATGGAATGCCATCAGCAATGCCTAGTAATATCCCATAAGGTAAGGGGATGTTCTGTAAGTAATGCTGAAATGATACTCCTCTACACATGGCCTATGGTCAGGCCTCATCTACAGCACTGCATAAAGGTCATGATAGCAGATGAGAAGAAGGGGATGGCATCCTCAGAAGAATGCCAAGTACTGTCCCAAAGTTTACTTGAATAAGGGAGAATGAGCCACACTGGAGAGGTAAAGTAAGACTAAGTAGGTGTACTAACCTGCATATGTAGCCTCTGCAACATCATCTTTTACAGTTCAGACCCCTTAGGCGTCCCACTGGATTCATCCTAGCCAGTCCATAATATCCTGGGGCTTCCACCCACTATTTACAATCCCACTTGTCTGAAACATACCCACAAGTTAGAGAAAGTCTGATGAAACGTTTTACACAAATGTGAAAGCGCTTACTGAGTTTGCAAATAAAAGAACCTTGATTTGACTTTTGGGGTCGGTTTTGATTGTCTTGGAGTACCAAACTTTCATTATTTTCATTGTACTATGCTCTGTTTGTTTGGTACTTTGCCCTGTTGGTGTTTCTTTGCTTCATAATACCCACAAGTTAATTAGTAGGCATTGTACCTTCATAAAGTTGACCATGATCCCCTCAAACCACACAGGTAAAGTATTAAAACCTTCAGGAGTCTGAAATGAATCAAGGCTCAAGAAATCAGGAAAAGAAGGACAGAGTAATAGAGTGAAGGGTTAAAAACAGGAAAGATTCAAGGAGAATTTTTTATGGTAGTGATGGTGAGAACATGAAACACTCCAAGAGAAGAAACAGTGCATCCTTTGTGTGTATAGATTATTCCAGTTTCTTGGTCATATCTCAGTTCTCAAAAACATGCTGGTTGAATGACAACTAACATTTCCATGTATATTATATTTGCTGCTATTCTTGTAGATTAGTTCATAGCTAACAAGGTTTCATGAATGATCATTTCACTTACATGTCTAATAAATGAAAATAAACTCTTGGAAACTACAATAGAAATCTTGCTGTGGAATAATGACCATCAATGTGAAGAAAGAATTCTACACTTTTTAAAACCACAGTTTACTGAACTATGCATGCTTTGCTAAGATCATTTTTCAAGCCTTAAAATTTGCAGAATTGGATTTTTGTAAACTTCAAGTTATCAGATAAGAAAAGAATAAAATAAAGTGCTACCAGGGGAAGAGTGACCCCAGTCTTCCAAGGAAATGTCATGTAGCCCAGTATCTTAATTGGTAATATGTCTACAGATGAAGAAGCGCAGTGGCATACAGTTCCTGATTTGGTTGAAATTCAAGGATGGATAAGGTGGTATTTCAGATACACTGGTCCAACTTGTAAGTTTTTATACAGGTCACCTTGCAATTTTGAATGAATTTGTCAACAATAATTAGCTAGCAGTGCAGACAGTGAGCAGAAGCAGGCCATTAATTCTCTTGTAGATGCATGACCAATCGCATCACCTACTAAATGTAGCTGGAGACAGCTGTCTGTAGTAAGCCTCAATTAAGACCCAACTGAAAAGTCAAAGCTGAACATAACAGCTGCAAACATTATTATACACTCACTATGAAACACCAGAGTGCAAATTCAAGCTATGTTATAAAATGATAACATTTTCTGCAACCAGGAACTATCATAACCACCACTACTTCCACATTGATAAAAAAGTATGAAGGGATCTTCTCATTTAGTCTCATACTGTTTTAGAAAGATCTAGAACATCATCATTTATGACCAGTCAAAAAAATTATCCCTGGTAGGGTGTGGAATTTATAGATAATTTTATTTTATTTTACCATATGTACATATCCACTAAGGAATAAATTTCCATTCTCATGCAATCAGTTTTGCAAGAGTTATATGTTATTGGGGTCCAAATGGAGAGATAAGTCAGCAAGCAAAGGAGAGTAGTATTGCTGGAATTGAATTCATCCTCAAGCCTTGGTGAGTACCTTCAAGAGGTGGATTTTTCTCAAAATGTCACCAAGACTACATTGATATATAGATTGTATTTATATAGCATATATCATGGACAGAAGTAGGTTAAAAAATAAAAAAGATAGCTGGGTATACAAGACCCATGATAAAAAAGTGCCCAATCCTGGTAGGTGCACTGGTGCCAGGACTGGAAAAAAAATGATGGTGTAGAATCCTCAAGACATGGAAACATTCCTACAATGGGTCTAGACCAGGCCCAGGGGTAGGATGGCCCCCCTGTTGTCGAAGGAAGTAGCAGGCCACAAAAATCACAAAAACCGATAGTGAAAAAAAGAGCCATAAAGACGATAGAGTGGACTATTGAGGGCAAGAAAGAAATTATGTATTGTTCCTATTATGCAAGAAGACCCACATTTTCAGACAGAAGATATACAGAAAGATTAAGAGAGAAATTAGAGGAAAGAAAAATACTTTCACAAGAAAAAAACATCAGAAGCTTCAAATAAGAAATTGTGTTAATACTGCAGATTTATGAAAAACATTATATAGACCAAGAAATCTTGATCTGTTTGGAAAAAGAACCATCTTAAGTGTGAACGTATAAAGAACAAAATCTAGAAACTTTTGAAAGGTATAACAAAGAAATATGGACATGGGAAAGAAAGAGAGATCTGATATGGTGCAATATTTATACAAAGGAGAAAGCCAAATTAATCAATACAAAACAGGAAGCCCCAAAGATATTCAAAGAGAAATACAGGCAAAGCATCCAGTAATGGAAAATTTCACAATAAAAAAATAATATCACAAAGAGGGAACATAGAACAGAAGATCAGTAAAGTAGAAGTTAAAAAAGTAGAAGTTAAAGTTATGGAATTTTTAAGAGGTGAAGGATTTAGTGTAGAAAGTCTAGCACAGGTTACATCACAGCATGATGGAGTGAGTCCCCAATGTAAGGAGAGTCAGGAATATCAGAAAACATCTGAAGAAGAAATATGGACATGGGAAAGAAAAAAAGATTTAGTATGGTGACATATTTATGCAAAGGAGAAAGAAAAACTAATCAATACAAAAAGAGCAGCACCAAAGATAATTGAAGAGAAATACAGGCAAAGGCATCCAGACATGGAAAATTTTACAATACACAAATAAGAAAAGAAAGAGGAAAAGTAGAAAAGAGGATTAGAAATGGAAGAGTTAGAAACCAAGGTTATGGAGTACCTGTGAAGTTAAGGATTTAGTGTAGAAAATCTTAATTTACAAAACACCACAGCAGGCTAGAACAATGAATCCCCATATTAAGGAGAAACCAGAGGAGTGAGAAACATCTTATCAGTTGCCATATGAAGATACTTTGGAGCCTTCCATAGGAAACCAGTAAAAACACTCAGTGAAGTTGCACAGCAAGGGGTGGAACAGGAAACTGTGGCAACTCTGATGCAGTCAATGTTGTGGAGTGATAGGCCAGTGAGTTCCCATATGAAAGAGCAACAGATAACACATGATGAAATTGAGAATGTGACACAGGAAGATGCTCTGAAACTTTCTATAGAATGCCCACAGGAAACAGAGAACAAAGAATATACTCTCAGTTAGAAGAAAATGATCTAAGAGAAGAGTTGCTTGACTTAGTAGAGATGGACGGACGTATAAAGATCAGTGAAAGAAATAGACTACAGAAATTCAGTACAACCCAAAAAGTTAGAAGTCTGATAAAACAAATGAACATAGTAATTAGGACTGTCCATAGACATTCATGCAGTATAACAGAAGTACACAGGATATATTACTATGCAGCTAAATTAATAACAGATATAGTCTTACCACAAAAACACAGGGTAGTAAGGGAAAGGAAGGGGAGAAATCGAATGCCATCATGGAAGTATGAAATACAGAAAACTATAAAGTAATTAAGACAAGAAGTGTCACTGTCAGAAGAGTAAAGAAAAGGGAACAGATCAACCGAAATATTCAGAAAGATAGACGTGATAAAACCAATACACAGTATCAGAACAGATCAGGGTCTATCATGCACTATTGGAAATTCTTCTTCTTCTTCTTTCGGCTTTTTCTGGTTAGGGGTCACCACAGCAGATCACCTGTCCACTCATGATTGGCAGTGGAGTTTTACTGTGTCGAGTTGCCAGCCCAGCACCAAACCTTCCACAGAAGGCACACACATGCACTCATTCATGCCTAGGGCCAATTTAGTGTGTCCAATCCACATACAGCATGTCTTTGGGATGTGGGAGAAAACCGAAGCACCTGGAGGAAACCTACACGACCACAGGGAGGTCATGCAAACTTTGCACAGAAGGCACCCCAGCCGAGGATCGAACCAGAGAGCATCTTGCTGTGAGGTGGCAATGCTAACTGCTGCACCACCGCAGCCGCCCACATATTAGCACAGGCAGAAAAACTTACAAGACCATTATACATACATACATGCTTACATATATTTCCGTCACAGGCATTAATGCCCTTCTAGCTTGCCAGTATACGAAAACACTTGTTCCTATAATAAGTGTCCAGGCTGTTCTTAAAAATATCGAAACTAGTACTTGCTTTAATATAATTTGGTAGTCTGTTACATGCATCAGCTACTCTGTCAGAGAACCAGTTAGTACACTTCTCATTCCTATAAAATCTTTTAGATAGGTTGTCTGATGATTCTGATTCTCTAGTACTTTTTGATAATTCCAAACATTCCCAGAGGTAGTTGCCTCTAAATGCCCTATATACCTGAATAATATCTCCTCTTAGATATCTGTAAGAGACACTGTACAAGTTCAGATATTTTAGTCTTTCATAATAACTTAAATTTTCACATCCATGGATGCCCTTGGTATATTTCCACTGTATGCTTTCCAGTTTACTCATGCTTGTTTTCTTATTGCTTTTCCATATTGATATTCCATACTCAAGTTTGGGTGTAATGTAACTAACAAACAATAACTTCATCATTTTTGATTTTCTAGACTTTATAAATCTATTTATACAACATATAGATCTATAACTATCATTAACCAATTGGTTGATATGATTAGAAAAACTCATAGATGAATCTACCCATATACCCAGGTCCTTAAATGAGTCTACAGTTTCAATCACTGTGTGCTGTATTAAATATTCATCTTTCCGTTTATGTCTCCCAAATCTCACATGCTTAGTTTTTGATGTATTTATCAGCATATTATTCTCCTGTGTCCAAATGGTCAATTTAGTCAAGTTATTTTGCATACACACCTTGTCTGTAACACACGTAATCAGTTTACCCAATTTCAGGTTGCCTGCATATAGACTGTAAAGCACCTCAGATGAAAAAGTTAGGTCTGAAAGAGACAATCTAAACAAGTAAGGGCCTAGGACCAAGCTCTCTGGGGCACCCTGACTGTAACCAAGGATTTCACCTGTCCAGTTGGTGTGTGATACTTGCCATGTTCCATTTGTAACCCATGCAGCTATCCATCTTATCAAGAGTACATCGATACCTAGTTGTGCTAATTTATTGATCAGTGTTTTGTGTATGACCCTGCCAAATGCTGAAGTTAAACCTATATAAATTACATCACAGCACAATTTTGCATTCATAGCTGTTATTATACTGTTATAGAAAATCATGTTACAGGTGGTAATAGATCTGTTTTCAACATATGCATGCTGATATATGGTTTCAAGTCCCAACGTGTCCAGTTCTGAAAATAACTTATGATGACCCAAAAATGTTTTATAGAGAACTGGGAAACAAGGCAAAAGGAATTTAAATGCCACAAAAAAAAAAAAAAGAAGAAATAGATACATTTTGGAGAAATATCTATGAAGATCCTGTGGAACATAACAAAGATGCTAAAAGGATAGAAGAAGTAAAAGAAAGAATAAGAAGTTCAAATGTACAGGATATGAAATGGGATGAAGTAACGACCAGAGAGATTGAAACAAAGTTAAGAAAAGCTTCTGATTGGAAAACCCCAGGCCAGATGCAATACCTAACTTCTGGCTAAAAGTATTAACATCTTTACATAAAGATTTAGCCATGAGTAAGAACTATTTATATGCACACCCCCAACAGACACCAGCCTTGTTAACAACAGGAAAAAAAACAATACTCCTACTTAAGAGCGAACCTGCAAACTATCCTAAAACCTACAGACCAATAACTTACCTTCTGAAAAGGACGACATATAAACTATACACTGGAATTGATGCAGACATAGGGCAGGATTCACGAAGCCTCCGTGTAAGAGTTACAAGGCTTACATGGAGGCTGCAGTTAAACGGTGTGACGTCAGCATGTCATGCATATGCATGAGGGCATGCTGAATCACACCTAAGGCTAACACGGTCCGTGTAAGACAGTAGGAGGCGTGTCCATATGGCAAGCCCTGCAAACAGACACGCCCCCAGAAGAGTAAAAGTCCCGAAAGTAAACGCCCACGACAGAGTCCGTGTAAATGTGAATAAACACAATACATGCACCCACAGACCATGAACATAAAATGTATAAATGAACATCTTATATATTTTTTTAAGTTGTAAAGATGTTTGCCCGTGAGTGCGCTCGTTTGCATGGGTGTTCCCGTCGCTTAGACACAGTTAGCAGTCAGTGGAAAAGCATATAAGAACTAAATATGCAAAGTAAGCCAAGAAGCAATAGCGTAGCGGTAGAGATGTTGGCTGAAGAGGAGGCAGTCATGGTTCGAGCCCCACAACATCAATTTTTATTTTTAGTGAAATAAGCACGAAACAAGTCCCTGACATATATGTACATATATAAAATTATATTTTATGTAAAATGTAATGAAATGGGCCATGTATTTTGAAGAAATGTGAGATAATAAAAAAAAAATGTCAGATGTGCCTATAGCTGAGCTACAGTGTAACAAGTTGAGGATATCTGCCTGTAGGTGAGCAGTGTTTTAACAGGTGTAAAATGAGTGCCCGTAGGTGAGCAGTGTTACAACAGGTGTAAAATGAGTGCCCGTAGGTGAGCAGTGTTACAACAGGTGTAAAATGAGTGCCCGTAGGTGAGCAGTGGTTTAATAGGTGTAAAATGAGTGCCCAGGGTTGAGCAGTGTTTTAACATGCTGAAACTGTGTGCCTGTAGCTGAGTTGAGCGTAATATGCGTGCTGACAGCCAAACCACGCGTAAACCAGCGTGATCCATTTGCGCGGAGCTGCGCACCGCGCCAACAAGCTAACCGACGGGCAACGTTGAGCAAGCTGTATCAAAACTGCCTTTACACAGACACACCTCCTAGCCTGTGTAGACAGTCATAAAATATAAAAGCAATGGCCAGGTTCGAACCCAGGATACCATGCACCATAGTCAAAGTACTGAACCACTAAGCCATGACAGTTGCACTTAGAAATGCAGTAATAGCATATATATAGGAATGAATAGAAAGAGGAGCATGACAAAGCAGGTTTTGTGAAGCTGATACAATTCCAAAATGGCCAATCACAGATAAGTGTGGGAAAACGGCATATATAAGCCCCATAGGCGGGAATACACAGCATAACCGATTGTAGAACCGACTTGCAGCCAGGATGTCAGGTGTAGGAGAGGGTAGTTGCTTCCGAGCACAGAGGTGGGGCATTGAGGAGTCCAAATATATGGTTTGGCTCCTCGTCCATAATCATGAGGCCCAACTCATGCAGGGCCAGGTCCTGTGGGGAGCATATAGGGCTGAGGCATGGGACCGGTTGGCACATGATCTCACCAGTGCCACAGGAATACCAAGGACTGGTGAGCAGGTCCGTCACCACCATGCGGACCTGAAGAGGCGGAAGCAGGACCAACTGAACCGTTGGATCCAGGAGGCCCGGCAAATGCCCAACGCCCCACTACTGAGTAAGTTACATGTAATTATTTATGTAAGAAATTAACCTAGCTGATATTATGGAGATGTGTATTCCAATATTACTTCATTTATATTACAGCTGCAGGTGTCCGTTCTGCGAACCGTCGAGCCTATGGCAATAGGCTGGTGCGCGCCACCAGGCAGGTCAGTAATTCTCTCCCTGTAACTGTAAATAAATATATAAGTATGACAGTTAGCAAAAGAGTGCAGTGTAGTCACTAATTAATAAAATGTGCAAGTAACAGTGTAAGAGGGTTTGCAAGTATTGCTTGATTACAAAAGTGTGATGCAGCCTGTAATCCAAACATAAAAATGAAACAAGTCTGAAATAAAGATGTCCCACCTGTAATATAATAGTACATAACCTGCAGCAGGCTGAAAAGTACAGCTGCAGAAGCTGAGTAAAACACATGTGTGAAATATATCCCTGTTGAAATTCAGAAACATGACATAAGTGAGACTGTTGGAAAGGATTGTTATAACTAAAGGTAAAACATGTCAATAAAGCCTAGAATTAAGTACCATCCTGAATTGTAAAAATAAAACAAGTGAGAGAGTGTGAGAAAGAGGTATGAATCCACCAATAAAGTAGTAATAACTCCTGAATAAAGTATACTGCAGTCAGTACAGAATGAAATGAATGTGACAGGCAGAACCAAACAGCAACATGTGTTGAAAACAGTACTGAAGCTGGAATGTGTGTCCCAAAATCTGGATATGTTGCTCTCAGTCTGCAATATGCAGATAGTATGGTTGTCTGAAATACCAAACATCCACAGTTGTCTATAGCTATATAAAGCAAATGTAGCAGGATGATGTAGCTGAACAGAGCCAGATATGAATGTGTATGAATAAATATGAAATGTATATTGATGTAGCAGTAACATTCCTATCACCAACCTGAAGTAGTTATCACATAGGAAACTGTAGGCAGACCTGTAGTGTGTATATATCTGCAGCTAGTAGAAATGTACAGCATATGTATAGGTATTTGAAGTTGTTAATTAAATATTTCTTCACCCTACCCTATAACCACAAATAATCCATTCCACGTGAAATGGGTATGTGCAATCACAATTAACACCCCTGGACATTTGTCCTGTTGGTTCATACATATTTGCATGTACGTTGATGCATCTGCCCTGTTCATACATCCAAACCTGATGGCCTGTTGCCATCAATCAACCCTGCATGTTGTTGGATTGTGTATTGCTGTTCAAATTATGCATGTGTTATGCTTGCTGTTCAATGGCTTGAATTTATGGGTGTTTGGTTAATGGGAATACTAATGCATGCTGTTACAACTAATTGTGAATGGTATTGTACGTTACTAACCCAAACTGTCATAACATAATGCAAAACATAGGACGACAGGGAAGGCGGGTTCCAGCGGACCCACCTCTCCCACCTCAGCTGGCGAGTGCACCTGGCAGTAGTGCCCAGGCCGGACCCTCCTCTGGTGGCCCTGTGCCACCTGCGGGTGGAAGCACTGCAGGGGATGGGGCTCATCCCCCCTCTGCAAGCGTGGCTGGAGGAGAACATCCACTCACCCTCCGTAGTGTCCGGACTGTGGTGCGTAGGGAGATCTGGCACGCTGTGCTTGGGCCCCTACGCCAGCTTGAGGCACGGGTGGCACAACTCATGGGCGTGCCTGCTGCCCGGCCTACACAGCCCCCAGCACAGCCCCATCCTGGGCAGTGAAGGCACAGTGGCAACTGCCCATGGGTGGGGATCTCAGTTCCACTGTTGCCATCTGTGGGCTCATGGGCTCGAGATATCCAAACATCCATCCCCGTCAATTGTGTAACCCCCCCACATGTGTCATACACCGCCCCTGTATGCGTCTTGTTTGTCTTGTCTGTTAACCTCCCCAACCTACCTCCCCAGCTATACCAACTTCCTGTACCTGACATACCACTCTCACCTGAAAAAAAAAAGGGCACTCTGTACCCACAAAAAAATTACGCCCCATACATAGCTGCCCATTTTGCACACATGTCTGCTGGACATGTAAACTGGCAATTACAATTGGCTGTACAACAAGTATTATTGTTGTCCTTACACCTCTCTCAGGGATGGAAGGTTTCAAATGTCACACCAAATTACAAGCATATGCACAGCTGCTGCTGACGAAGAAATGGGCAGCTATGGGCCTTACCTACATCCCTCCTGCAAAACGCGAGCTTGTTTACATACTGTCCTACTCTCTTTGTGACCCCTTTTTCACCACTTTCCTATCTCCCCATTTTCTTTTCTTTCAAAGAAAATAGCACGGGTGTGCGCGAGAGTAAGCACTTTTAAGCAGTAGTAAGCGGGTGTGCGTGAAGCTAAGCAGCAGTGCGCATGCGTGACCTCCGCAAACCAGCGCTAACCTGCTTACAACTGCTTAAAAGTGCCTTAGTCACTCTGAATGACAAGGCCTGTAGTTTTCTCAGCAGCAAAATAAAATACCTCCCTCAGTCTCGAACCCAGGACCTTGGAAACACTAGTCTGCATGACTTACCACTAAGCCATGAGTGCTATACAAGAACATTGTGCTGAAAGAAATATATCATAAAATAGTAGGAATTAATGTAAAGGGAATATACAAGTCTAGTACACAAAGCATGTCATGTATATTTACTGTCAAATCTAGTGGATTTGTAAAATAGTACTGTGTGCTGAGAAACAGTCATGCTAGTTGGTAGCTACTAGGTAATAATGTCACAGTAGCATCTGGCAAGCCACACACATACTCAGAGCAGGATAAACACTGCCATAGTTGAATAGTTAAGAGTTCAGACATAGCAACTGTGACTGAGTTACAGGGATGTCCCTGATGTGAAAACAAATGTCAACTGTGCCCCACTGACACCCTGCCAAATGTACTAACAGTAGGCAGAAAGGTGTAACTACACATGCAATGGTAACTATGACTGACTGAAGGTATGCACCACCTGCATGGCACAAATGGTGTACTAATACATATGCTTGAAATAACCCACAGTCACAACTGCAGAGTATCAGAATATGTCACTGGAGTAACCCACTGCTATGTACCATTCCATGAGGCTGATAAAAGATGCATCGGAGAGTATCTGAGGCCTGCTCAGCAGCATGATCAAATACCCTGTAAGTGTCAAGGCCCACACCATGGCCAGACCATACTGCATGCAGTAACACCCTACCACAACAAACACATAGGGAATTGCTGGCCAAACAGATTTAGCAAGCATTACAAGCTGTGAATGTAAATGGAAAATAGGAAAGCCATAGCAACACATAACAGGAAAGACACCTAGCAGGCATACAAGGAGTGAATGTAAAGGCCAAATATTGAAGCCATAGCAACAGATTGCAAGAGCCACTGCTATATACCAGGTACACCACAATCTCCACAGGAAAGCACACACACTCATATACACAGTATTACTAGTCTTAGGTGTCAGTTTACATACACACGGAGAACAGGACACTGGAGGAAGGAATACTCAGCTTACAGAACAACATGCATTGCAGTGTCTACAACACAGCCTGAAATATGAGAGACATACCAACCCTTACACTCACAGAACAGTGTCCACAGCAAACCAGCATGGTCCCCACCCTGATAATCTGAAAGGGCTACGCCTACCTAACAGACCTTCTTATAGCACAGGCCTGTAATCACAGTGAGAACTGCAATCACTACACAACAGGCTGCATGCAATTAGTAAATGCTGGCTAACAATTGGTGCAGAGGCCATCACATGGACATGTGCAGATACCTACAAAAGCATCCTGTACTCCCAGTCCACACATGCAATACTGTCATTGCACCCGCTGGAGGTAGAGAGAGAGAGAGAGAGAGAGAAAACAAAAAAAAAGAAAGAAAGAAAGAAAGAAAGAAAGAAAGAAAGAAAGAGAAAGAAATAACAAACCTGAAACAACAAAGCAAAGAGGCAGACAGCAGGCCAAGCAACTGCAAGCCTACACAAACAGCTGCAACAAACACAGGTAATGTAAAGTACTACTATAATACTCTACATACTGTGAACCCTCCAGATGTGTTATTGGTCTGTATCTATGTATATGAGGATGTGCATAGGGACGGGGACATACTGAAACTGTCACTGAAGGCTCCACATACATATGTATGTGATGGTAGCTATGTGCACATAGCAATGTAGGTTGTAGTGCAATGTACAAGTAGGTGGTACAGTAATGGGTGTTCAGCAGTACGTTACTGTGTGTATACATATGTGGAACTAAAAAGGAGTATATATATATATATATATATATATATATATATATATATATATATATATATATATATATATATATATATATGTATATATATATATATATATATATATATATATATATATAATATGCATATGTGTATACATAGATAGAGAGGGATGTAGAAATACATAGACAGATATAGTTTCACAGTGGCATAGTTTAGTACTAGGCTATCTGCAGACAGTGTATAGAATAGATTTAGAAACCTGCGCCTCTGTATAGTAGTGACACAGTGAAGACCCCCTACATAATAGCATTAGTGTACTGTGCCTCTGTCTAGTAGTGACACAGAGAAGACCCCTGCTGTAAACCTATGATCTCCCATCCACTTGTCAAGAATGCACATGAAGAGTGTCAGTGAGGGTCTCTGCCTAACATGAACTGGGATCCTGTTCCACAGTATGGGAAGCCTCTTAGTGATGGATCTGTCCCTACAGTATGTCCTATTCATATGTGTGCTGAGGTTTAAATCCGTAGCTGTTGTGCTTCTGATGGATTTGGATTGTATGAGGTGGAACATGTCCATCACTACCAGATTGGACATGGCCTACTACATCAGGCACAGATCACCCCTACGTAGGCAGTATGCTATGGAATAGAGCATGAGTTACGTTAGTCTGGCAGCATATGACAGTTGTTGCAGACCCTTGATCCTCCTGGTGATGTACTCATGGGGTCCCCTAGCTGTTGCAAGTGCCAGGTGAGGTACATACCAAATGGGGCATAGTACACAGTCATGGGCCTGATAAGGGAGGAGTATAAGGGTACAATGACCCCTTTTGATGTGGATGTGAATCCCTTCATGATAAGGTGGGCAAGGTAGGAAGTCCATCCAACCACTTCGGCAATGTGGGTGTCAAATGAGAGGTCAGCATTGCACAGTGTCACCAGGTCTCCGATTACTTTGTCTGTACTCAGTGGGTTATTGTCTATGTGATAATATGTAGGTACCTTGTCCGTCCAAAAGGGTATGAGTATACATTACGTGGCATGCAGTGTCAGGCCATGACTCCACCACCAGTTGTTGGTGTCCGTGAGGCCTGTCAGTAGGATGTATGTGTCAGCAGGTGTATCGCCTATGGCACCTAGTATGCAGTCATCTTTGAACATTGTCAGCCACTACCCTCCCATGTCTGCTTCCACATCTGAGAATGATATGCCGAACATGAGCAGTCCCAGGACAGAGCCCTGTGGGACACCACATGTGACTGGCTCTGAGTCTGACATGGCACCAGTGAGGTTGACTATAGGGTTTCTATCCGTTAGCTGGTTTGCAACCCATCATGTGACATATGGATTTACATGTCAGCTGTTGATCATGTCTATGATGGCAGAGTGCGGTATTGTGTCGAATGCTGTAGGCAAGTCCAGGTAGGCTGTATGGACCGCTATGCCCTCAGCAATGGCTATAGTGACTGATTTGAAAAGGTCAACCAGGTTCATAAGGCAGGATCTGCCCTCTACAAAGCCAAACCGGGTGGGATCAAGTGTCTAAGTCCCCAATGTCTCTGTGTATGGGTACCATAATGATCCTTTCCATAGTGTTGCAGACCAGGCTGGTTAAGCTTATGGGGCGGTAGTTACCAGGGTCTGTAGAGGTGCCTCCTGTGTGGAGTGGGACTACTGTTGCTGTATGCCAGTGTCCAGGTACATATGCTGTAGTAAGGCTACGGCTGAATAGCATGTAATGTGCATGTGTAGCTCCTCTTGCAGTTCACGTAGCATGCAACCTGCAATACCGTTGGGTCCCATTGATGAGGGTGGTTCCCAGTTGGACATCTGAGATGACAGGGAGGTTACAGTCAGCTGGGATAAGTAATTCCACATGTGTGGGTGAGGGAGGGGAGAAACCTGCACTGAACCTGTCTGCCAGACTGTTGGCATTATCTGTGTGTTCAGTGTAGCGTATGTCACTGTGAACTAACTGTGAACACAACTGAGGGTTCCCACCCAGGTGTGTAACATAGCAGAGGAAGGCCTTGTGGTTATCTGTAGTGACCATAGCGATGTCCCTCTCATTGTTGGCCTTGCATGTTTGTACGACAAAACTTATCTTTCTACTACTGCTGATGAGAGATGCCGTAGCTCTATGGAAGTATGCTCTGCCGTGCAGTAGCTACCATCTGTTGTTATACAATTTGTTCAATGCTGGGGTCCACCAGACAGGACGCCTGCCCTTGGTGGAGAGGGTCATGGTTCCATTTGTGATTGCATGATCCATGCATTCTTGGAGATGTCTGTAGAAGCATATGTGAGGGTGTCTGCATTGTGGGAAGTGGATTACACTGGCCCAGTGGGCATTAAGGATACCAACTCAGTTATAAGACGTGTAAAGTTGGCATGTGAGAGGTTTCCCACTGTAGTCTGTTGTGTTGTGGGGGAGGTGGGATATGTATATCCAGGGGATTAGTCTGTGGTCAGATGTGACTAGTGAGGGGTATACTTCCAGTGTGTAGCACATTGTCCCCATGTTTGTGATGATCAGGTCTAGTATATTATCTCCTGTTGTGGGAGAGGTGACTAGCTGTTCCATTGCATTTGACATAGTGAATTCGGGAACCTTTGGGCTAGGGTGTTTGGGGTAGAATAATGCACCCAGTGTATGTTAGGGTAGTCGCACTATCCCAATATGATGGTGTGTGGTGGGACATTCATATCCTCCAATGTCTACAGGAAGGCCGACTGTGGTCCCTGAGATTGGGAGGGTGGTCTGTAACATGCTACCAGTTGTATAGCAGGTTTGCCTATGGTTATCTGCACCTGGATGGTCTGTGATGCTTCATGTGTTGCCACTAACCTGGAGGTGTGTGTGTCCTCCATGAATATGGACACACCCCCTCCCTTTTTGTTTTGTCCCGAGTCCTGGGGCCAAAATGCATGATACGGGGTATAGCCTGGTACCGCTGGTGTGCTCTCAGGAGCCTTGAACCAGGTTCTCACTTACTGCACAGACATCGAGATTGGTAGAATATGTACGTACAGATATATGTAATACACACATACATATATAGATATCTGTAGAGACTTACACATATACAGATAGATCTGACTGACAACAGATATGTCTGTATATGACTATCTCTCACTCTCTGTCCCACCCCCTCACACTCACACTCACCCTGTGTCTCTCTCTCTCTCTCCCTCTCTCCCCACATCTATATGTATATATCTACATCTATATATACATATTATATATACATATATACAAACAGATATATATCCATATACAGATATAAATATATCAATATATATATATATATATATATATATATACATATATAGACTGTGTGAGGCACATGTGTGCAGATGTCTTGCTACAGGTGCCTGGTGTCACAGGCATGGAGTGAACACCAGTGTGGATACTGGAGTACCATACCCCATTCAAAAACACTGACACCAGTAACCACCACATATGTACATGCCTGCCCACCACTGCATGTGTCAGGGGGAACAGGGTCAACAAGTGTACAATAGGCTCCACATCGATATACACAGTGGCACACTAGTCCTGTAATACCTGTACATGGAATGTGTCAGCGGACATGGTGTGTCAGCTATGGACATGTAGGTCACTGTACCCCTCCACACCCCACAATGTCCTACACGGTATGTACCTCCCATGACAGCTACAGATATGGTGAAGGACACAGACATATGCAAGTAACTGTGTCAATGCACTCAAACACCACAGAGTGCACACAGACTACCTACATAGAGGTTACCACTGCTGGATATACATAGTTCGGTCACACCCATGACAGTTGTCTCCCAACCATGGTAACACCTCCAACATCCACAACACAAATTACCTATGTCTGTCATCCTTGTCACTGCAGTATAGAGCACATGGTGGAGGTACGGGACCCTACCCACAGATATGACATACCCTGTAGTAGACCACACAGAATTAAGAAGCAAGGCTCCCCATGAGTAGATGTCAGACATACCCCTGCTGAATGTTATGCTGATAGGTAATATGCCATATGAGTCACCCTGTTTAACTGTTTGTAAGGAGCAGGTACGATCATAACACATGTGTCACAAGGGGCAGGGTAGCATAACAGTATGCTGCTGTAGGCCCAGGGCCAAAAGCACACTACCTACCTAGGACACAATGCACACCCATTAACACATTGCAAATGGAATATGTGAGGTGGAATGAGTGTGCTAGTGACTGGGTGCATGTTGTGTACTGGTGTGATTGCTCACCATGACTGTCTGTCTGTCATGGTAGTGTGTGTCCTTGGTGTGAGGCCAGAGACAGGTGTGTGGGGTATTGCGATCAACACATACTACATTGCCATATGTTGTGCTGTGTTACCCTGTATGTCACTGTGGTGTAGGTAGGGTTATGGCAAGTAAGAGTAGTGTGCATTACCAGTGAAATATGTAACATGCATTGTGTGCAGTGCATGGGCTGATAATGTTCCCCATACAGTACCTTGATTCAAACCCCCAGTGTGAGGTTGTGTATTGTACCTGAAACAGTGCGTTGACTGCTGCAGTATACTAGTCTGTTGTATGGAGTGTGCCAGGTACTGTTGCACAGTTGTCGGATGAGCACTGATATCTGGTCATGTACATGTGTATCCCCCATAGACAGACAGATTCTATATATGGTGCCTAAGTTATATCACTGCAGTCAAGTATAATGTGTATTATGTGTGCTATAGTCTGCTGACAGATATTGCTGACATATTTCCCTTCTCCTTTTCAGGGCCATGGTTCATGAGGGGAACCCAGTCTACTCCGCTGCAGAGGAGGAGGAGATACACCAGAGCCTGATGCTGGATTTCGCTGTACTCTTTTCCCGCACCAGCCAGAACCAGCAGGAGAGGGCTGCACTGTGGCAAGACCTGGTCCGTCGGGTAAATGACATAGGCACACATAACCGGACATATGAGCAGGTACGCCATCACTGCAGTGATTTAATTAGAAATGTCCATCAGCATGCGTCGGATATCCACAGGCAGCAGCTTGCCACAGGTGGTGGGGTGGCTAGACATCCCCCTCACCAGACTGGAGGGACTACTCCTGAGTGTTGTGGCTCCAGCACAGCAGCAACAACAACAGCATACATGTGTAATGATGGAGGCTGGAGCCACACAGCAGCAGGACACAGAGCGTGCAGGTAACATGCCATGTGTATAGTGACCATTCTGTACACTGTTAGGTTATGCATGTGTGGGTGTGTCCTCGATTTGTAGCTGTTATCTTGGTAATTATTGTGCATTAGTGATAACCTCATTATCTGCAGTACACCTGTGGAAGCTAACTGTTGCACTACTGAACTGTATCATGCCCACAGTATCAATGGCACAGTTGTGCCCACTGACGATAAATGTCTCTTTTCCGCAGGTCCCTCTGGTGTAACAGCAAGGCAGCCTATCCATGCTGGTGAGTGTGTAATACCATTACCTTCACTACTCTGTATACTAATAGTAATAATAGGCTGAAGCAGTAGTGCTATGTGTTTGATTGCAGGTGTGTTTGTGTCTGTGGGTTGATATCTCATATACTGAGGTGTGTGCATGTGTGCATGTGTGCATGTGCCCATGTGTGCATGTGTGCATGTGTGCATGTGCATGTGTGCATGTGTGCATGTGCCCATGTGTGCATGTGTGCATGTGTGCATGTGCCCATGTGTGCATGTGTGCATGTGTGCATGTGCCCATGTGTGCATGTGTGCATCAGTGGTGGCATTGTGTACACATTGTAAACTGTGTTTCCTGTCTTACTCCCACAGGTTCTGGTGCTGCTCTGGTGTCATGCAGCAGGGAACCTGAATCAGCTGCTGTGGATAGTGATGATGATACCTGTGTAATGGCACAGGTAGGTGTGCCAGGGTCCGTCATTGGTCAGCCAATTGACACTACACAGCTGTCGACCCCATCAATGTGCACAGTCATCCTGCCAATACATCCTTTGTCACCAATGTCCCTAGGTGATGGACAGGATACAGTGGGCATTGACCAGGGTAATGTGGTACCAGTGGCACATGCATCCCCACACTGCAGCCATGGCCAGGGCCCTGACACGGTACCACACAGGCAGACGTCCATGGGTTCTCGTGGGAGCATCCGTGGGCATACCGCCCCTGTCAGACGTGCCCACAGAGGTCTTTCAACCCCAGCTATGTTTCGGGCTGTAATGCAGGCACAGTCACGTATGGAATGGTACACCAGACAGGGTCTGAGGGAGCTGAGAGCATGTCGCACAGCCATGAGTGACAGTATGCGTGATGTTGCGGCTGCCATCCGCAACTTCACCGAGGTCATTGACAGACGTTGGGGGGACACATTAGATCTGTTCCACAACTATATGTCCATGAGCCAGGGCAATGGTGGACGGTTGAGGCGTCGACGTGGCCGTATGCCAGCAACAGCAGCAGCTGGCAGCCGTTGCGGATGACAACAGGGCCGCTCACATAGTGCCAGCAGCAGCCCCAGCAATGCTGGGTCTGTGCTGTCATCGGACCGCCCCAGGAGACCACGTGCACATGGTGCTGGACAGTCCCAACAGGGACCTGTCTCCAGTCAATGAACACCTGCTTCTGATGACAGTACCCAGTCTGGCTTGGTACCTGATACGGTCCGTAGCACCCCTGCCAGGCACAGGTACCATGTCCGTGGCCACAGACAGTGATCTGTATGTCCTGGCAGGTACAGTCTGTGGCTGTCCACAAACACCTGTATATGGCAGCCATGAGGTGGGACTGTGTGCATTCATACACACATGCAAAGTGATAACACCTAGGGCTACCGCATACACACACACTGCATCAACATTGCCCCATCTTGTACTGCTGTCCCTCACCAACACACACACACAGACATGTCAATTGGTTGTATCAGTGGCAGACTCAGGCATACCAGGTACACACCCTGTGCATATGATGAAACTGTGCCACCTCCTGCAATCTGTAACATCGGTGCAGGAACAGGTTAACATGGTGCTGATGCACAGGGTGACTACATAGACATATTGTAATAGTATGATGTTGACAACAGTACAGTGTAATTATAGCATTGTGGGTATATACCAGCATGCCTGATGCAGTTACAGTATGAATGTCATTGTATTGTTTTGTACACCCATACTAATTACCACAGTGTTCTGTCTGCACATCTTTGCATACTGGTGGTGAGGCTGTGAAGGGATGGCCACCTACATAGGTAGCACAGGGGATACAACAATGTACATATTGATACTCAATGATGGCCATGTCAACTGCGAGTTGCATGCTGTCCACACACGACTCTGCAATGCAGATGTTTCAGGATGTTGATATCTGTGCAGTACTACACAACAGGTTCAGGGCTCACAAGAGCACACTAGCACTACAAGGTCACACCTCATACCATGCATAACAGCACCAAAACACAGAACTAACTATGACAGGAGGGAGAGTGTCCATACATGTCAAGGATACTGTGGTGCCAGGACAGGTAGCATACATCATACTACATCTGGAACTGCTGAGTGAGGGCTCAGTGTCTGTTATTTGACATGTGTATTATTACAGGTATGAGCACTTGGGTATCAGGCCAGTTATTCAACATTACGAAGGTACGTGGTCTATACACTTGGGGTTGTGGCTGGACCCAGCCCGTCTGACCTGGGAATGTCTGGGTACTGGCTTAGAGTGCCTGCATATATGCACTGTTACATACTGGAAGTCGTACACCTTGTTTGTTGTAGCATAGTCTACATACAGGCCTGCTGACTGTAGCTTTGTTTGTATGCATGTTTGCCTGTTATGTTCCTGAAACACTGATTCCACCTGCAGTGCAGATATACAGTGCCTCTGTGGATCCCTAGTGACATCTGTGTTGCTTACTGTACTGATGTCCATGTGTCACTTGACAGAACGTCACTGTTTGTCCTGTTTGCATGTAGCTTGCCTGTAACACATTGCATATGACTTACCTCACATTTGCTCAAGACAGCATTCATATATGCCAGCACTAACAATTCAGGAGCACTACACCCTCACATAGTCACCTTGAGTACCTTGTTCCCCATTGGCCCTATGTGTCGTTACTTAGTATGGGAGTCACAATGCTATGGTAGCATGTGCAAAGGTCACCTGTCGATCTACTCTCAGGTCCAGTTGGTGAATCTGTGAGTCATGTGGCAATGTTACAGCTGCCTCATGTACACAGACAACCCTCTTCCCTTCCCATACATGTACAACACATGTGAGAGATGCAACCACATAGCCAAACTGGGGGCTAAGCTCTGTTTACACAGCACTGGCATTCCCTGTCAGGTGGAGTGGGATACTACAGTGAATACAGTACCAGTCTCCCATAGACCTGCCACGACCACAATCCAAACACAGACACACACAGGTACATTATTGGGCTCTCAGAATAGCATCCTGCCTGAGCAGCTGACACCTGCAAAGCAGACACACAAGCAAACATTACGCCAGAGCAGAGCACATGCAACACATAGCTCACAAAGCCTGTGTGCCAAACAGTGTCAGGCCATACGGCTAGACAACACACCTGCTACGGTTGTATGAGGTACCTCTATTGACACGTACACGGTGGTCCTGCTCCCAGGCTGAACAAGGTGACGGTCACGCTGAGCTGCCCGTCGGGCACTATGATCCACCACATAACACAAGCAAAGCAGTCACTCCAAGGCATGTAGCAGTATGACTCAGTCATTGTCTGTGCCAGTGTGTATGACCTCTGACGCACCTCCCTGGACTACATGTTAGGGGACATGGAGGGGCTCTCTGAGGTTGTGGCACAGGCTGGTATGACCCTGGCTTTGGGTAGCATCTCACCCTCACCATGAATGCTGCCACAATATGTAGACAGGATCATCGGTTTCTGCACTTAACGTATCTTTCAGTGACATCCAAAGGGGATCCAATGCCTGTCAGTGTGGGATTACATGCTGGACATGCCACATTGCTTTGCTTGGGACAGCTTGCACCTGTCACCCATGGGCTGTTGTATATTGGCAGAGGCTGTTGCTACACACATACTGCCTTTGTATGCAAGGCTGACATTACATAGCCACCTACACAGGTATCACACGGGATGGGACACTAATAGCAATGCTACTCAACAGCAGCAGTGTAAACCTCAAGATGCATGCAGTGGAAACTGTCCTTAGCATGGGGTACAGCAATATCCGTGCAGTAACAGACTCCTGGTACAAGGCTCCCAGGTGCACACCATCAGTGCCAGGTCATTCCTGATACCATGCTTGTCATCCCCTACACATGCACCAAAACAGAACAGGGGGGATGTATCCAAAGGCACCTCAGATACACACCCCCCAGGTTGGTGGCACTGCACAAAGCATCAGAGCCTCTCCATGTGCAACACACAGTGGGTTAGACTGCCTTCAGGTTCATAGCCTGGCACACACCACACTCCCATACCCAGGAAACCCACTTGGCCTTCCTGACAACACTGGGAATATGACGGTCTCTACACACACCATTATATGGTTGTACTGCAACTACCCAAACATACAGTGTGAGCATTATTCTAGCTGCAAGACCCTATCTGAAGGTGTCTTATCATTCATTCCCTGCATTGCTATGGAACAACTTGTTACCACTCCCACAAGTGGTGACAACATGCTGCACCTGTTCATCACCAACATGTGGACTATATGCTCCAGACCAATCATGTATCCCTCGCTGGTGGGATGACACCATCTACAACCCACACTGTATAGTCACATACCACATGCAGCCCCTGCACAGAACACCCCAGTCATACAGTTGTCTGATGCATATTCCATGTATTCACATGAGGCAGGCTTGGACATGGGAACTCTTGCAGTTCACAGGTACATATGTGTAGGTGGCACACACATACATCATGTGTGCATTGACATTACTGATATAATGTATGTCGTGCAATATTGGGAACAACACCCCACACACATGGACAAACTGTGTGACAAAATTACACATGGCATTTGTAGGATACAAACCCCTACCTAACTATGTTAGATCACTTGTGAGAGTTGCATTAGCAGAGCACGCTATTTGCATTACTGGGGGGATTGCTTTCTCCTGCTGTACTTATAGGGTGCTGACATCATCAGTGTTTAGACAGTGGAATATGCAGCATGTTTTGTGTAGTAATAGTTGCCAAAAGGGACATTTCTCATACACATGGAATTGCACACACTACTCCCCCATACACAGTCACACACACACTGGGCACTTGCAGGATTCAAACCCCTACCTAACTATGTTATGACACTAGTGAGAGACGCATTAGCAGAGCACGCTATTTGCATTACTGGGGGGATTGCTTTCTCCTGCTGTACTTATAGGGTGCTGACATCATCAGTGTTTAGACAGTGGAATATGCAGCATGTTTTGTGTAGTAATAGTTGCCAAAAGGGACATTTCTCATACACATGGAATTGCACACACTACTCCCCATACACAGTCACACACACACTGGGCACTTGCAGGATTCAAACCCCTACCTAACTATGTTATGACACTTGTTAGAGACGCAGTAGCAGAGCGCGCTATTCACATTACTGGGTATAATTTCTGCTCCTGACATATGTATAGTGTGCTGACATCATTATGGATGAAGAGGTATGTACATCTGTTACTATCCATCAGTAAGGGGGAGAGCATATCTATGCATTAACTTTGCACAGGCACAGTGGCCTACTGTACTGTGGAGGCAGATGCCAAATACACTGTGGATAGCCTTCTGTATTCCCTAGGGACAACAGTCAGGTATTGCACTCTACGGCCATATGTTTACCTGTCAGATGCACATATCTGTTGCTCATATACTGTTTGTGGGTCTTTATTGCCATAGCCTTCCCTATCTCTATAAACAACGTGTGTACTGTGGGAGATGTTTGCATATGAGTGGGATCCAGTACTTTACTTATGTCTCTGTTGTAACTTCACTGTGTGCACTGGGCAGATGTCTGTATTGTGGGAGGTTCCTGTGTTAACACATAGAAATGCCAGATATGTGTGTGCAACTGCTGAACTGTGACATGGCCTAAGTGTGTGAGCATGCCCAGTTCACAGTTTGTATGGCTTCTTGACTGCCACATCTCATTTATCTAAGTGTGCGAGCATGCCCAGTGTGACCTTTCCTTATGTTTGGATCTGTGGACCACCACATTTCTGTTTGTGTGTGGACGCCATCTATATATCACATGTACAGTTGAGTGTTGGACATCAGGTTGTGTTCTTACTGCCCAACTGCTGTGTGTCTGAACCTAACAGGCATTATGCTGTGCCTGCAGGGTTGCCATGGGATAGTTTGCATACAGTTGTCATCATCCTTTCCTGCTGACCAAACAGTTGTATTGTTGTATAGTGTACTGGTGCAAAACTTTCACTGTGGTGGACAGTATAATCGGTTTCAGTCCTATCACTGCTTGTAATGTTTATAGTGAGCACACCAGACTGGTTGAGGGCCAGTTGTGCAGATATGACCATGTTGCATTTTGTTCAGATATGGACAGCTTAGTACATGATTGTCCGACATTGTTAATGTATTCCACAACTTGTGTGGACAGTGACAAACAATGGCCATGTGCCCTAGTCCATTTGTAATGCTAGTCAGAGAGTGTTTGTCCTTCAACACACATTTACTGGTGTTTGCCATGACATATGTCATGGTTAGTGTGCTGTGCCTCTGTCTACCCATGACATACAGGTGATATCCAGGGTACACCTGCCATCTCCCATCCAGTCATCATGATTCCTCTGGATGACAGTCACTGAGGGACTCCCTGGATATCCTGTAGTGGGAGTTTAGTCATGAGTGGAGTGAGCTTCTGGGTTGTGGACCAATCAGTACAGCATGTCCTGTTTATGTCTGTGCTGGGGTTCAGGCCTGTCAGCTGCATAGGTCACCAGCATTCAGTGTTTACATGGTGCCAAATGTCCATTGATACCAGGTTGGTCATGGCTCTATACATCAGGCACAGTTCACCTCCAGCCAGGCAGTATGGCACTGTGTGGAGCTGCAGTTACTTTACTCAGGCGACACATGGCATCTGTTACAGCTCTGCAATCCTCCTGGTGGGGTATTTGTGTGGTCATTCCAGTTGCTGCAGGTGTCTGCTACGGTACATCCCTGAAGGGCCATTGTACACAATTGTGAGGCTGCTGATGGATGACTGGAGAGGCACATTGACCTACCCTAACCAAGCTGTGCTTACCTTCATGATTAGGTGGGTATATGGTATGTTTCTGTAACCACTACAGACACATGGTTGTCACATGCAGGATATCTATCACCTTGTGTCCCCAGGTCTCTTATTGCTCCTGATGTACTTACTGGGTTAACACCTATGTGGTAATTTCTGGCCATGTACTGTGTTTCCACAGGGGTTGACTATACCCTATTCTGCATTTAGCTTGTTGACATGGCTGTGGCACCACTTGTGTGTTTCTATGTGTGCCTTTTGTAGGTTGCTTGTGTCAGCTGGAGGGTCCGATATGGTGGCCAGTTTGTCGTCCTCTGCAAACCTGTTCAGACAGAGTCCTTCCATGTTGGCCTGTACCTATGTGACATATATAGCATACAAGAGGGATCCCAGGACCATGCCTTGTGGGATGCCAGTTGTACCTGGTTTGCAGTCTGCCATGGCTACAGCATGTCTGCCAGGTCAGTTCTGTCCTTGAGCTGGTTTGCAACCCATCTACTTGCATAGGGGTTTATAGTTAGGCTGGTGAGCTTATCTGTACCGCCAACTAGGGTATTGTATGGAAGGGTTTAGCAAGGTCCAGATAGGCTGTGTGATCGACATTCCCCACATCACTGGGCTTGGTGCATGTTTCACATGAGTCAGACATGTGTACAGGTCAGGATCTGCCCTATGACAGCCACACTGGGTAGGGTCCAATGTCTGTAGGTACCCAATCTCGTTATTCATGGGATCCATGATCATCCTCTCCATTACTTTGCCAACCTAGATATTCGGGGTTGAGGGGTGATAGTTTGCAGTATCCATTCAGGCACCCCTTTGTGGTGTGGGACCACTGTTGCTGTACACTGCTCTTTGGGTACATATCCTGTGGTAGGACTGATAGTGCACAGTAATGCTATTTGCTGTTCCATTCTTCTTACAGTACTTGTTGGACACAACCCAGGACACCATCTGGTACCATTGATGCTGTGTGCTGTGCTTTGTGGATGCTGGCTGTTACCTCAGCATCTGCAATGTCGGGGCCAGCACTCTCCTGGGATAGATATTTGGCAGTTAGGTGCTGGTGGGGAGTTTGCAAAGAATCTGTTAGGTAGGATGTTGGCAATGTGTGTGGGTTTGGTGTATTGTTTGTGATATTAGAGTGCTGCAGAGCATATCTGTGGATTATCACCATGGTTCCTACCATCAGGTAGGACAGCTGTGTAATAATCCTTTGTGTCCTGCACAATTTGTATCATCATAGGTTCATAGGTTCATACTAGGCTATCTGCCCTGGCCTTGTTTGAGCACGGACAGACTGTGTGTGGGTCTCAACACCCCTTGCAATGTGCATATTATGCCCACGTAGGGTTTACTTTCCTAGATGTGACACAGGGATGGCCCCCAGTGTACACCTGCTATCTCCCATGCACTTCAACGGATTTCTCTTGTTGAGTTTGTGTGTGGAGCTCAGCCTATCATGGACTGGGATTCTGTTCCAGAGTGTCCTGAGCCTCTGGGTTATGGATCTGTCCCTCCAGCACATCCTATTAATCTATGTGTAGAGGTTCAGATATCTCACTGTGGTGTGTCTGCTGGATTTGGGGTTTCTGCAGTGGAGCATGTCCATTCATTCTGGATTGGGCATGGCCTTGTACATCAGGCATACATCACCTCTGACTGTGCAGTATGCTTCTGAATTGGGCTGTGGTTTCTTCAGCCAGGCTGCAGATGTCCAATGTTTGGACCCTTTATCCTGTTGGTGGGGTACATTTGGGGTCTTTCTGACTGCTGCATGTGTAAGGTAAGGTACATCCGAACTGGGGCATAGTTGTCACGTATGGGCCTGATAAGCGAAGGGTATGGGGCACAGTGACCTCTGTAGCTCTACATGTGCATCCTTTCATATTAAGGTTGGCAATATAGCAGGTCTTCCTGGCCACCTTGGCAATGTGTGTGTCACATGACAGGTTACCATCCACTTGTGTCCCTAGGTCCATGACTACTTCTTCCATACATAATGGATTGCCACCTATGTCATACTTTGTGTGTGCCTTGTTTGGTATTTGTTGGGACATTCATACTCTGAAGTGTCTTCAGGAAGGCTGGCTGGGGTACCTGGGTTTGTGTGTGGGGTCTGTAGCAGGCTTCAAACAGGTACACAGTTTGAGACAGTGTTACTCACCCGTGGATAGTCCATGCTGCTTCTTGCTGTGGTACCAACCTGGGGGTGTGGTTATTCTTGATAATTACTGGTAGCCACACTCCTATTGTCATGTGTTCCATGTTTTGGAGCTGTAGAGCATGGTATGAGGCATAACCTGGTAGTATTAGGGTGCTCTTCTGGGCCTTGCCCAGGTTTCTGTTACAGAACACATATTACCATTCTCCATGCTGTGGTGGGTTTGGTCTGCATGCACCTTGCAGGTTAGACTTCTGGCATTGGGTAGCATTACGTCCAGGTTATTATCCCTTGTGCTACCTATGTTGGTGGGTTTGTGTTTCCAGACTTACCTATTCCAGGCACAGTTGGGGTAACAGCAGCCTTTGCCAGTATCTACACAGCCAGGTGTGCTGGGTGCGTGCCATCCCTAGCAGGTGGGGCATCATGTCTTGCTCGGCATGTCAGCCCAGGCTGTCAGCCATGTGTTCCCCTTGCTAACAGCAATACCTCAGCCAATTATTGTACTTGATCTTGTTGTCTTCATAGTGTGGCATCATGCTTGGTGAGGGTGAGATGTTAGGTTGGGTCTTCATGTTTGCATATACTAGATGGTGTTACATTGCTTAACACATGGCAATCATGCCTCAGGTGGTGCTGCAGGGCTGCCTCTGTCGGATGCACATACTACACTCCCTGTACATGTTTGAGAGCAGGTTATGTCATGTTAGGCATCCCTGTTACTATATGAGTGAGTCAGAGAGGGGTATCATTCCCAGGGTTCCTACTGAGCCAGTGTATGTGCTATGCGTTGCCTCTTTGCCAAGGCCAGGGCATACTGGGCATGCCTCCTTCTGCCTACTGGGGCAGGCTCAGGTTGTTCCTCCTCCGAGTCACGCTCTGCCTGTGATGGCCTTGGCAATGGTGGGGGGCTGTTTGGCCCGGCCCTATGCTGGTCCTGCTGCAGCTGTTTTCACAGGATCATATTATGTAGCATAGCACATACCATGACAATTTGGGTACATGTAGTTGGTGAGTACTGCAAGGCTCCACCAGATGTGTCCAGACACCGGAACCGTGACTTGAGCAGCCCAAACACACGCTCTATTACATTACGTGTTTGTGCGTGTGCCTCATTATGGCATTCCTGTTCAGGTGTGTGTGCATTTCTGATGGGTGTCATCAGCCACGGCTCCAGTGCATAACCTGCATCCCCCACTAGGTGTCCATGTGGGATGTCCCCATTGGCAAATGTCTGGTACAGCTGCGTCAAATGCCAGATATGGGAATCATGGTAGCTCCCAGGGCAGCCAGCACACACATTCATTATTATGCCCTGGGCATCACACACGACCTGGCAGTTGATGGAGGGGAAGCCCTTGCGGTTAATGTAGGCCCTACCCTGCTCACCGGCTGGTGCTTTGATGCATATGTGCGTGCAGTCTATTGCACCCACTACCTCAGGGTATTCCGCTATTTGCTGGAAGAGACGAATATTGCTGGCCAATACCTCACGGGCATTGGGGAAATATACATGATCACCGACATGTGCTGACATGGCATCCAGGAACTGGTGCAGTACCCTGGAGGCTGATGCCTGTGATATCCCCATCATATCACCAGTTGGTCTCTGGAAGGTACCTGTTGCTAGTATTCTTAGGCCAACACATACCTTGGTTTCCACTGGGATGGGTTCCCCTCTGTTGGTTCTGTGTGTGAGGCGTGGCCTGCACAGCTCGACAATTTGCTGCAGGAGGTCTCTGTCCACTCTATAGCGCTCCACTATCTCCAGCTCATGTAACCCCTGGTAGGTGACCCTGGGCCTGTACACTCTTCTCCGTCTCCTCACTGTGGGTTGTCTGGCAGCATTTCCATTGTCACCACCCTCAGCAAGTCTCCTATGTCTCCTTATGACAGCTATGGCAGCCCCTAGCATGTTTGGTCTGAGTGCAGCTTTTTCAGTTTTCACTTCTACTAGCTTACTCCTGTCTTGCAGTATCTCTTGAGAGAAACATACTGCAATGCTGTTTGCAGTGTTTTAAGTGCTGGGCTGGGCTTGTATTCTGCCTGTGTAATTGCCTGCTTCTAATTGTTTTCACCTGCTACCTCTACAGGTATTCCCTGCTAGTTTCCTACTATTTCTTCTGCTTCCTTTTCCTCTCTGTTTCCTCAGGGGGGAGCAGCGCGCATACCAGCGAAAACACTCTCACAGTGGCTACCACGTGCGCACACATGCTTACACGGACTAGAATCTGCTTATTCGGGTTAAAACGCGTGCACACCAGCGCAAACAGGTTTACAGATCTTTAAACAGGCTCCTACATGCTTACTCTGCCTTACACGTGCGCACTCTGTCTTACTCGCGCCTCCCAGCTCGCACACGCGCGCATGCATGTACAGCAAGAAACTTTGGTGTTGGCCACAGTGTACACCTTCCATTTCTTGACTTTCCCATGCTTATCTGTTGACACTCCTCTTTTTCTGCTGTGTGATTGATATGTTTCACATACCACTTTGCTCCAATGAGCTTGCTTTCTTCCTGACATTCCCCCCTGTGATGTCACCTATCTCCTACTCTGTTACTTCCCCTTATCTAACTCTTACACTACACGGACTGTGCTCATTTGCTATGTGACAGTGTGATTCACTATCCTACCATTCATTTACATAGGATTGCCTACTAATGCTTAGTTACATGTCTTACACTCAGCTTCCCCCCTTAGCAACCACTAGACGGTGGCCATGTTGTTTTTGGTCTGCTAGTCCCTGCATTGCAAATCCATGCATTACATAAAACCCACATTTGTGGGTTTCTAACCTTCATTTTTCAGTTTTATATAGCGCAGCCCGTTTGCGCAGGGCTGCGCTGCATTTAAACATCGCCGATCTCCGAAAAAAAAATCTTTTTTTTCATGTTTGCATCGGTTTACCATGCCAATGGCCACATATTTGGCCATTGGCATGCTGTCTGTAACATTTGCACAGTTTATTTGGAGCTGTCATGGCTCATTGTGTTATTTGCAGTAACGTACTCAGTTGTCAACTGAGTACATTTCTGCAACTAACACGACTCTTACACGGGCTGGTTTCAGCTTCGTGGATCGCTAATCTACCTCATTTGCATGCCTTTCGGCTGCAAGTGGGGTGATTAGCATATCCACGCCCTGCCCATGTAAGAGTCATTTTAGCTTTCTCTTACATGGGATTTCGGGCTGTTCCTGGATCGCGATGGCTGCATGGAGTCTTACACGGCTCTTAGACTCCGTGCAAGCCATCATGAATCCTGCCCATAGTTTATAGTCATTTAGAAGAAAACTCAATCATGGCACTAGAACAAAAGGGTAATAAAAGAAAGTCATATGGAACAAAGGATCATTTGTTGTGTACTTTTATTTATTTAGTTTTATTTAACATTTATTAACCGGGAAAGTCTGACTTGGAACAAAGCCAATTTTCCACTGAGGCCCGAGGGGGAAAGGCCCAGATTGTTAAGTAGTCATAATGGAGAACTGTAAAAAGGGGAAGCATCTAAGTATGGCATGAAAAGACTTCAAAAGCATTTGACAGTATCCCATATACATGGATAAAAGACTGCTTAAAATGTACAAGATACTCCCTGCACTGATCAGTTACTTTAGAGTGACCATGAAACAGAGGCAAACCACTTTGCATTTAAGCCATGATAAAGGACAAATTATTATTCCAGGGATAAAAATTCAAAGTAGGATATTCCAGGGTGACTCTTTTGTCACCACTGCTCTTTTATCTTGCCCTTAACCCATTAAGTTGTTTATGTAACAGATTAGGCTATGGCTACAATTTAGCTCCCAGAAAACAACAAAGTGTAAAGACTTATCATCTTCTTTTTATAGATGATTTAAAACTGTGTACTTCATCAGATGAGGAACGGAAAGCACAACTGCATGTGGTCAAAACTTTTTCAGAGGATATAAGAATGTCATTTCGTCTTGATAAATGTGCAAAAACAACCTTTAAAGTAGGAAAGCTGCAGCACCAAGAAAACAGTTTGGGACAGGAATGTGATATAAAAGAACTTGAGGAAGAAGGAGTGTATAAATATTTGATAAGTAATGAAGGATCAACAATACAACATGAACAAATGTCAATAAAACCTAGTAAGGAATATTTTTAGAAGACTTAAAGTAATACTGAAAACAGCATTGACTTCTAGGAACAAAGTCCAGGCTATAAACTAATTTACTCTTCCTGTCCTAACTTGCAGTTTTGGAGTGACTGGCTGGCTCCAAAAGGTGTTGGATAGGTTAGACATGAAAACAAGAAGGAGGCTTCATTCTCATCAAATGATTTAGAAAAATCAGTGCATATCAGGATTATGTATTCCCATTCTGAAGGAAATCTGTGCCTCCTTGAAACTGATTACATGTATAGATCTGCATTCATGGGGCTGCATACATATCTGCTGACTTCATAAGACCCAAATGTAGTGAACTTTTTGAAACATGAGGAGAGTAAGTCTAAGATGACTTTCCTGCTTAGTTTAGCGGAAGCATATAGGTGTCAAGCGGGAATGGAAATCAAACCAGAAGCAGATAAAAATCACCAGCAACTGAATGTGCCAGAAAACAAAAGAACGAATATAAAGTAAATGATCAGATGAGAAGGCAAGAAATGTGGAAAATGCAAAAATATAGTTGCAAGTATAGAAAACTCTTGGAACAACCTCATGTTGATCAAGACTGAATGCAGGAATGGTTAAGGAGAGATGAATTTAAACCAAAAGATGAAAGGTTAATATTGGTGGCCCAACATAGTGGACTACATACACATTGGGTTACAAAGTCCATTGAACATATGGAAGAAATAGACAAATGTAGGTTTTGTAAAACTGAATTGGAAACAGTCGCACATCTTTTGGCTGGTTGTGCTATACTATTGGCAGGAGGACTGTATACTGAAAGGCATAATAATGTGTCAAGATTGTTGCATTGGAGATTGTGCAAATGTAATATTGAGGTAGCTGAACACTGGAAACATGAGCCACAACGCATCCTAGAAAATTAAGTTTATATCACATAAGATCATCCATTACTAACAAGGTTTGACAGTAACATAGTGCTAATGACAAATACTGTGGCACTGAACACTCTATTAAAGCATTGGATGAATAAATAGATTAATAGCAGGTAGACCAGAGAATGATACTGAGTACAGGAATTATAAAAAGGGAAAGCGAATTTGTGGGAAGAGGGAGAATATGGGTTTTAGTCTGTATTGCACAGGGGCATTATTATGGCTAAAAACTTAACTGTTAACTCATTCGGGTATTTTGGATAGGAGGTTTGAAATGATATGGATGATAAGGGATTGAAATGACAAGTACTTTTGTATTCGATGAGTATGACAAAGATAACTTAAGGATGTAATGATAAAATAATGAACATTTCTACATAGGATTTAAATATTTTATGTTGAACACTCAGTATAGTGCAATGATTTATGAATGTGTTGTTTCTTGATTAAATGTAAATCTGCAGTTATCTAGCTTTTGCTTTTTCTAAAATGGAGTATGGAAGTCAGAGGCATTTATAAATCATGGAAAAGATTGAAGATCATCAGGAATATTTGAAAAGGAATGTGTGAACGAGCTGCCCTGAGAACAGTATTCTACCACTGGAAAAAGAGTGACTTACAGAACTTAAAATTCTGTGTTTGTGAATATGTTAAACAGATATTAATGTGTGCTTTATAAATATATATATATATATATATATATATATATATATATATATATATATAGATCTAGGGATCTAGGACTTTTGATTGAAAGATCAAAAGCCCGAATCCATTACCACCGAACACACTTTAATGAAAGCTCTTTCATTGAAAAAGCGCTTTCGTTAAAGTATGTTAAAAAAAAAACACGAAATCTACTTGAATGCAGAGGGACAAGCCCCCCCTGCACCCCCGATGTGGGGGGGCTGCTCCCCCCACCCCCACTTTAATATTCTTACACCAAGGTTGCACTACAGTGAGGGAAAAGGGAATTTTCCCTTACCGCACCATAGTAAGACCAGAACAACAAGCATACTTATTGGAAAATGCTGCTTCGGTGAAAAGCACTTTCGCGCAAGTATGCTCACCAAATTGTGATTTGGTGAAAGATGCAGTCGAGCATCTGTACGGATCCCATATATGTATGTCTCTCTCTCTCTCTCTCTCTATATATATATATATATATATATATATATATATATATATATATATATATATATATATATATATATATATATATATATATATGCGTTCTGTTTTTAAGTCATCCTGCAGTTCATAAATATCACTTATAGTCCTTCTGAGCAAAGTTTCTCACGTGGATCTAAAAGTTTCATGCTTCATAAAACTGACACTGTTGCGAGGGGTGTGAATAAGGAGCATTATGCATAGTTCCTTTAAGAGGCAGTGCACAATGCTCAAAAGAATCAGCAGTATTCTGTATGATCCCTGGCTGGAGACATGGCAAGGAGTGATTTATAAAGGTTTAGTTCTCCATTCTATAGACCAGGGTTTATTAGCATTATATGCTGATGTAGACAACCTGTGCAGTGAATTCTCCCATTGAGTGGAGTGGTGTTGCATCATTAGTGGGAGAAGAGACTGTGCATGGTTGTGGCAGCAGGTTTGTCTGTATCACAGCAGACTCCACTGATGGTATTTATTCTACTGTGTAAAGGATTTCTTTATTTTTTATTTCTTTCTTCCTTTATTTTGTTAATGCATTGTTGACGCATTGCACATTTCTAATGTCAGAGTAGAAAAATCATCAGAGAGTAGGGATCAATGCAATAACAATCCCTACCCAACAACACATGTGTGGTTCAAATCTTGCCATATACAGCTGGGGTGGACTTTGTGAACTGTGTATTATGTTGCAGTTCGGGAGTCATTCGGTCATTTGTATTTGTCTTTTGCATACTGGGCTCACACAGTGGGTAAGACTGCATGCAATGTCTTACGCCACTGTGTTAGAACATTTATGAATTGCAAAGGGCTTTTGTACACCATTCTGTGGCATACAAGCCCTACCCTTTTATACACAAGTGTGACAAAAGCAGATACTGCCAGCCCAGCTAGCTAGAATTTTGTAAATAATTATATGTCATTTGATTTGTGTAAGATGCTTGTGTTAAAATGTATTAGAACTGTATGTCATGTGTATATCAAATTGCTTGTACAGATGTGTGTGATGAAAATAATATTTGCAAAATGCTTGTGTTTAAAATGGATCCACAGTGTGCCCTGCTCGAAGAAAATGGAAATGTACATGCACTATTGTAACTGTCTAAATGAATATATTTTAACAGTGGAGACTGGAATACAGGAGGTTAACTTCAGTCCAGCAAATCTTAGGAAAATAGCTGAAATTAAAATACTTTAGAGGCTACACAATAAAATATGATATATATTCAGTTTCCAGTGCAGCTAGAGACACAGTTTGTGCTAAGACGCTTTCTGTATTGTCTTTAGGGTGAATTAATTACTAGTCTTGAACACATGAAGGAATGCAATTGTTTTATGACTTCCAGCATCTGGCAAAGATCTAAAGTATGTGTATTTTCAAAGGTAGATGCTAAATACTGCCAGGTTCTAGGAGTGGGGGTTTTGCCTGGAGACTAGAGTCAGATGAAAAGAAGTGATATCATTCTGCAAGCTGTCCTAGCAGTAATATTTGGGATATTAATTTTAGAAGTATCTTAGTGAGACAGAGCATTCTATATTCTGTCTTGGACCTGACAACAGCTAGAAGATCCAGTCACCACATCTGTCTTGCTCTAATGAAGTAAATTTCTAGGGTATAGTAATTATCTTATATATAGTCAGAAATATAGTGAAGCTTAGTTTAGATATTTTTTTCTTTACTTATTTGAGACTGTCCTGTAATGTTTTTTTAAATATTTCCTGTGATTTTGAACTCTGATGTCGCTGTGAATATATAATTAGTATTGTCTTGTTCTATTATTATTTATTATTAAATGTATATAAACCTTTCATTGTGGCTGATCTGTGTAGAGATATTTAAGTTTTAAGAATAGGTTCATAGGTTCATAGGTAGGTACTAGGCTATCGGCCCAAGGGCCTACGTAAGCCTAGCCAACAAGGTTCCCTGGCTTATGCCAAGAAAGTTATTTTCCTGGGCCACTGTCGAGCAGAGACAAAGAAGTGATTCCCGGGGTGTATTTCCTATTTCCCATCCACTCATCAAGATTTTTCTTGAAGAGTGCATACTTATTTGGTGACATTGTGTGGGCCACTCCTAATAGCCTTACTCTTGGTCAAACTACCACTTGTATTAGTATTAACATTAGACCATGAGATTGGACACCCCTTAAGACCCTTAAAGTAGGTGATAAGGAGTGTCTGGTGGCAGTAGAAACTACCTTACAGTCTGGGCAGAAGGGGGCATAGCTAGTAAACCTGTGCCAGCCTTTCCCAGGTGTGTGTGTGTGTGTGTGTGTGTGTGTGTGTGTGTGTGTGTGTGTGTGTGTATGTGTGTGTATATGTGTGTGTGTGTGTGTATGTAAATCAAACCTCAAACAGTGTGTGTGTCAACTACTTGGGCAGGGACACAAAGCAATGGTTGGACAGAGAGGATGCTGGAGGACTTGGCTTGGTCAGTCAGCTGAGATCTCAACTCTATAGCTGTGCCAGTGTGTTGTCTTACTGGGGATCTGGAGAGAGCGAGAGAAACTAGCCCTAGACTGACTGTGGTCTCTGTATGCTCTTATAGGAAATTGCACTTGATGCAGAGAGCTGCATCTGGAAATACTGTGTGTGTGTGTACTTGCCATCCTCCTGGTGTACATTCCCTAGTGGTGCCAGTGTTGAGGATTGAGGCTCATTTATTACTAGTCCAGTGGTGGGTCATCACAACAATGTTTATCAATAACACCATTTGTGTGTCTGAGAGCAATAAAACTTGTTGTTGAAATATGTCATGGTAAACCAATGTTGAATATTTCAAATAATTTTCCATGCAAGTAGAATTGATTAATAGGAACTGATAAGGCTAAGACACAAAGTTTCTGAATTCTGGTGTTTTATGAACAGCAGCAGCAGGATAGAGGTTCATGGCTAGTTACTAGATATGGGGTCCAGTAGACTACTGGGGAGCTTAGCCCAATTTCTCAGTTGCCCAAGAGCACTGTCAGGTTACAGGTGACTTGCTCAGTCATACAAAAGGCAAATAGAAACTGAGGGGATCAAATTCTAGATGCTTGTTAACAACTTATAGCCTTAATCTTCTGTGCTAACTGCAAAATGTCATATAACTTCATAGAGTAAAGCCAAAGAAATGTTTTTTACAAAGTGCTTATTTAACATGGATGGTTAACATCCATATATAGTAACATCAACATAATTAAATGTTATCACATATTTCACAATACTACCTGTGCTGTATATGATTTCTGGAAAACTGAATTCTCCATAGTTCATTACTTTGTGTTTTGCACATTTCAGCACCAAACTGCCCTCCTTCATCCAATTCTACACACTTTAAAGACTTCTTGTAACCTGTAATAAGCAGGGGAAAGTTGATTAATAATATTCAACTGCACAGCATCATTTCCAAATAAGGTTATTTTATTACAAATGCAGGCAAGCGGATGTCCAATCATAATCAGCAAAAACAGACAAGTACCTAAAATATATCTCTGCAGAACACATAGAAATGCAAGCAATAATTCAAAATGGGTGTTATTTACCTTAGTAAAAGCAATGCCTCTTCAACAAACATTAGTGAATCCAACTGACCAAGCCAGTGAAAGCCATTGAAGCAATGCATCTGTATCAAAGAATGAAGCATTAGATCATGAGGAGCTTTAGAAACGTCCTGGCACAATGTAGATATGTTAATATCCTAGATTTACTCACATCTAGTATAGTTTAATAAAAAAGACAAACCTTGTTATGGATAATTCTTATTTTACAATGTTAAAAGGAAATAACAGTTTTTTTCAAATCTCTGAATTCTAAAAGTAAAAAGTCCTAGACAAAAGTTTCAAAGGTATGAAGTACTAATTCTTTACTCAAGTCAAAGTAAACGTTATTGTCATTTAGACACCACAAGTGAAGTCCAAGTGAAATTATGTGCATCATTCTCGAGTTGAGAAGACAAATACATACAGTACATAAAATTACACATGCTTAAAAGAGAGACATATACACACAATTGCACATGTATCAAACCCAACATTTACCTTTCTCTTGGTTATATAGACAGTTATATTATTACTTATTACTACAATTATTCTATACACTGCTATAGCAGCTGATCGGTTCCTTAGTGCACCTATACTTATTACACAGTGTAATAATCATGTTCTCTGTATTATGAGAATATTTAGCAGTTTGTATTGCACATAATTTTCTTATAAACTGATAAGTTGGTTGTGATGTCCTCTTGTTATTGCACTATTGTTTAATTATCACAAGATTTGTCAGCATCTCGCATCCCTGAGATTAATTAATACCAGACTTCAAGAGTCTAATCGCTTAAGGGAAAAAAAACTGTTTTTGAACTTGGTTGTTTTACAGCATACGCTGTGGTATCTTCTGCCAGGTAGGCATGCAAACAGTATAAAGTGGGTCAAGCCTTCTGCATGGGAAATTTTGAGTAAATTTTCTCTGGACAAGCTGTCAAAATGTTGTTTTTGATGCAGTTTGAAAACTCTGATCTTAGATTCAGTATTTTGAAATTCCAAGACTGAACTAAGATTCAAAACATAAAGTCAAATATGTTGAAAATAACCATTGATGATAAAACACAGTAAACCATTTTTCAAAAATACCTTCACCACATTCTCCACATGGAATAGTTGTCAATACATAATAATAATATACGTACTAGAATGCTGAAACCTGCACAGTAATTTTCTTGTTACTGGACAGTGTACATATCATGGTAAGTATTTATTTACACACAGTCTGATAATAACGGTGACCTGATTGCTCACAAATTTAATTAAAGAATGTTCTTGCAAACGTATGCTTGTTGCTTGCAATAAGAAGTGCTGACAAGGTATATAATCTCTAAATACTTTAGTGGTATATTGCAAATAATACATTTTTAGTTCAGCAAACTCCTTAAACAATGGAATATTATGCAGCCAGTGATAATTAAAATGGATCTGAACTATACTGCAGCAAAGCCTAGTTCTAATAATATGCCTTCTTGTTGGAATGTTTTGCAACTGTGTGAGGCAAAAGAGGATTGTAAAGTATACCTGGACTTATTGATTCTGCTAAAGCAGCACCATGTGTAGACAATGTCTGTTAGGAACAAGTGGCATCTTCAGCACCACAACTGGTATCATACATGCTATGCATTAAAGATACACTTGGGAGTCAGTGACAATAAAATGAAAGTTATTTTGATTTAATTGT
>NC_056739.1:1278725587-1278730587 GCF_019279795.1 Protopterus annectens
AACATAAACCCCTACGTCACAAGATGGGTTGCCAACTGGCTCACGGACAGAACCCACATGGTAAGAGTTGCGTGAGCTAGGTCTGACTCTAAACCAGTTACAAGTGGCGTTCCCCAGGGCTCAGTCCTAGGACCCCTCCTGTTTGGTATATACTTCTCAGAGGTACAGGCAAGCACAGGAGGACTATGGCTGACCAAGTTCTCAGACGACTGCAAACTAGGGGCTATAACTGACTCTCCGGCTGATACAGACATCCTCTAAAAGAGTCTCACTGAGATGGATACCTGGTGTCAAAATCATGGCCTCAAGCTAAATACCAAAATGTGCATAGTCATCCCCTTTGGAAAAAAGAAAGTACCCACAAATTACCACATAGGTGGTAGTTCCCTAAATACAGAAGATGTAATAAGGGATCTGGGGATCCAAGTAAATAGTAAACTCTCCTTTGATAATCACATTGCCAAAGTGGTTAGAAAATCCTTCTACGTGGCCCACCTTATCAGGAAAGGGTTCACATCCAGATCAAAAGAGGTCATTGTGCCCCTCTACTCATCACTCATCAGACCCATCATAGAGTACAACACCCCATTTGGGATGTATCTTACAAGACACCTGCAACAGCTGTAAAGATCACAGAAGTACCTCACCAAGAGGATCACTGGCCTCAAACAGATGCCCTATGCAGCTCGACTGAAGAAACTCCAGCTGTACTCGGTTGCATACCGCCTACTCAGAGGTGATCTCTGCCTGACATACAAGGCCATGTCCAACCCAGAACTGATGGCCATGCTCCACCTAAATAAAAGCTTATCCATTCTTCGTTGTTTTTTTTTTTGGGGGGGTAAGGTTCACCACCAACCATTTCAAGATGGAGACTTTACCTGCCATATCATTCTACTTGTATATGAACACCACTAAAGTTGCAATAATTCAGAAAAGAGATTTATTTGGACATTACCAGTCTCTCGGAGATGAGGATATGATAAGCTAATTTTTTTTTCTGCCTCTCATCATGGGGCATTTGTTTGATATCAGTTTATAACTATGTAGAATACCCAAACAGTAAGGGCAGAAGAACTTCAGTATAGCTGCTTTATTGCTGGTCATGTGACATTGATGAGATGAACAAAGGAAATGATGAAAGTCAGTATGAACAAATATAAATAGATTTCACATACTTATTTACAACACATATCAAATTCTTGCATGTCTTTCAAATTGTACTCGAAACGAACATCTTAAATCAGTAACTTATCAATGTCTGGCACTTGAAACCCTGAAGTAAGATGCTTCCATTAGAAAATATGATTTGATTTTTTTTTCCTGTTTCCTGCAAAAGCTTTCCATCTCAAAGAAATATGTCCCACAAAATAGCAATTATTTGACTGTGATTTTTTTTATTTGACATTTTTCAATATCAGAGTACTTGACCTGCTGTCATGTGTTTCCAATATTGGGTAAATGTTTGCTCAGACTAGATTCATTGTTTATTTTTTTCACAGTGCCACTAATAAAATTCTAACCTATATCGTACCCATCTGTCATTGTTCATAGCCCAGCTAAACATCAATAATAATCACCATGGCTGTGGCAGCTATACATAAATCAGAAAAAAAAACAAGATCAGAAACAAAAAAAAAAAAAATTAGAAACTAACCTTCCCATACAGAAACAAAATGATATGCTGTACAACAAAGTCACTGTAGCATTCCTCTGGTTTTAGCTGCAGAAAGATCAAAGACAGCAAGAGGCAAATAGCAGGTCTACTTTATTTACGCAAAAGCTTAAAACAGCGAATGCATATGCATCAAATCATATGCATCGAAAGTGCGAACTGTCGAAAATTGTAAACGGAAATCTCTGTACGTGGAGATTTCCATTTACTTCAATGTAGTGCGATCTCGGAGTTGATAAATTTAAGTAGCGGGGATGTGGGGGGTGCAGGGGGCTTGCCTACAGCTGTTACATGTCATGTTTGTTGTGTAGTTCCATTTTTATTGTGTTTCGATGGTTTCTCGGTTCGATGCATATGGTTCGATGCATATGCATATGCATTCGCTGTTTTAAGCTTTCGCTTAAATAAAGTAGACCCTTTAAAACAACAATTATGTTTTCCACTTTCGTAGCATTTCCACAGTCACTGCTACAAACTATGGACTGTTTTTCATAATAATATAAAGATTACAACTTATCAGTCATAAAGTCGTAATTTTTACTTTCTGTAATTTCTTGTACCTGCCTTTTGAACAATGTTGAATACCAACTTTCAGTCTCTGCTATTTGGGATCTACTTTTATTACGGGAAAGCTAAAAACAACGAATGCATATGCATCGAACCATATGCATCGAACCAAGAAACCATCGAAATACAATAAAAATGGAACTACTCAACAAACATGACATGTAACAGCTGTAGGCAGAGGGGCAAGCCCCCCTGCACCCCCACACCCCCCCGCTGCTTAGATATACCAACTCCGAGATCGCACAAAATTGAAGTAAACGTAAATCTCCACCTATGGAGATTTCCATTTACAGTTTTCGACAGTTTGCACTTTCAATGCATATGGTTTGATGCATATGCATTCGCTGTTTTAAGCCTCCTCGTAAATAAAGTAGACCCATTTTAAAAAACAACACTGTGACAGAGGTGCATATGCAATGACCTGCATAATAGTGCAAAAGAACAACAGAGTGTTCCAGTTTCTACCCAATTACACTTTTCCAGTTTCCCTACCACTGACACTCTTCCACTTTCCCTACCCACCGACACTCTTCCAGTTTCTGCTCGACTTTTTTTCTTAATATTTTCTGTTAATTTAAGGCAATGATTTGATAAACACTGTGTGCAGGTAGCTGCAGGAGTACTCTGATGCAATACTGAAATGTCTACACCTCTGACTTTGTAACAGAATCTCTAGTAACTTACTGATTTGGAGTGGCATCAATGATTCATGGAAAACCACCAGTAAACAGTGAGGATTCTTCTTTCAACTTATGTGACCTGTCATAAATCATTCACTTCTAAAGCTGACACTAATCTATGGGTAAAATTCAGTCAATTCTTGTGTCAAGTTTGGACAGCACTCAACTGCATAATTAACAATTCGTAACTATTACACATAATGCATATAAAGGTGTTCCAACTGACACCTTCTGTAAATACAGGCTGATTGAGCTGGTAAAGCTGCCCTAAAATCCTGGAAAGGATACTTTGTTAACAGATTCCAACAAATCTAGACCAGACCTGTATCACATGAAATAAACAGTATAGTTTCTGCCTAGCCCACACAGTAGATATAACCCCAACTTCCATGATAAAATATATTAAATATAAATATAAATTTAATAAAGAAACTGCTGTATTTAGACCCCTTAAATGCTTTCAGCATCTTACATAATTGTCTTGTATTAGGCCACACTACACTCTCTGGTTGTAGGAAATTCACTACAGTACAAAGGGTGCATCAGTTCACCATAGATCTAGAAATAGCCTACCCTCATCTGATCACACATTCACCTCCCTGGGCTTTAATCTCAGGGATGTACTTCCTGACGACTTTGGAAAGCATCTTTCAAAAAGTACTCCAATGAAAAATTACTATAAGCCCTACAAGAACAAGTCATATGTAACTACTTTAAGCAACCTATTATAAAATAAATGGAAACTTAATACCAAACACTTTGTACTAGCTCTCCTACTGTCATTACACTGCTCTACATTGCTGTAGAATATTTTACTTGTTTGTAGACAATGTTACTTAAACAGTTCAGCTACTGGGATTATGCCAAACAATCTGACAAAGTATGTATTTTTTTATTTTTTAATGGTTAAGTAAATATACTTTATATTTTGAACTTTTCATGCTGCCTGCTCCTTTATCCACTCATTTGAAGCTTTTAAAGTACGTATTTATATAGGCTTACATATTCTTCTCTTTTCTTGCTTGTAAATTTTTTATTTTAATTTTGTTCTTCCTGAGTTGTACCTGAAATGGATCAACCCACTAACCTGATTAGCAAACTTAGTAAATAAATTGAACAAAATTTGACTGAGTTGAATATACTTGGCCTCACAGTTACCTCTATAGTTATTCACAGTCTGTAAAATGGAGACACAGCTAATCTTCAGTCAGTCAAATATCCACCAGGTTTGCATAGATATTTGTGATTGGGCCTGTCCTAGATAGCTTACTCATTGACAAGTGTTCAAAGTCTGCATAACTTCTAAACCATTAAAAAATGGAGTTGACTCAACACTGCCATATGTGGCTCCTAATTGGCCTCCTGTACAAACAAAATTATTTCAGCGGTCCACAGTTTATGACTAGTTATTTAACTGCAGTGTCTCAGAATCCAAGACCACACTGTTCTCTAACTTGTCCTTTTCCAATAGCCACCCACACACGACAGTCACACTTAAACGTCTGATGACTACAAATAACATGGAGCATATATTGATCACAGCCTATAATTTACTTATAACACAGGATGCACAGCAGGAGGAGTGATCCCACTTAAATATTTCCTAAGTGACAAGGCCAGGAAAGAGCTGTAGCTACCCTGCTTATACCAGTCTCTTTTTTAGTTTCAGTATCCTCAGAGAAATCATTTGCTTTACCCTGGACAAACTTTTATGGTCATACAAATGTAGTGTATTTCCTGGTGAATTCCCTATACAAGACTCATTATTGCCTTAACTTAAATGCTCTTTGACGGTGTGAGATAGAAAGCAAGACCAAATTAAGGGAGCTAATACTAGTCCATAAAATACACTAAAAGGCTTATTGTTATATAATGAAACCAGTGCTAAACTGAAACTTATAGATTTCTTAGATCCTGCATCTGACTTTTCTTGGGTATTCAACGGTCATATATAGTCATGGCAGTGTGTTAGTCACCTGCTAAACATCGGAACTCACTTGTTGTTGAACACTGTGCAATGAATATTAAATTACATTCAATGAATCCTTGGAAGAGTTCTGAAATAAATGCTAAGTATT